>NW_026735548.1:0-118269 GCF_949786415.1 Peromyscus eremicus | reverse complement strand
GGAAACAAACACTAGCTAGCCTTACAAGAAACACACTCTGCTTTTGAGAAAAGAGCACTCTTCTATTCTACTGTGTTTCCTATGGAGTCCGAACAATGAGCTTGCTCAGAACAAAAGAACTGTGCTTCCTACATTCACGGGCCATTTCTAGTTCAACTCGGCATAGGTAACTGACAAGAACAGTAGATCCTCTTCAGTGCAATACACTGTACATGCTGGGAACAGACGCAAGTGCTATTTGCCCTGTGTATGGCAATGGGAGCGCAATAGTGACTCTGCCTACCAGAAAACAACTCTTGATCGTATGACCAGAAACTGCATGTGATTCAACTACATTTAGGACTGGGAAACAAAGGCAAGCTCGCCTTACAATAAACACACTCTGCTTTTGAAAAAAGAGCACTCTTCTATTCTATTGTGTTTCCTAAGGGGTCCGAACAGTGAGCTTGCTCAGAACAAAAGAACTGTGCTTCCTAAACACACGGGCCATATTTGGTTCAATTCTGCTTAGGAAACTGACAAGAACAGTAGATCATCTTCAGTCCAACACACTGTACATGCTGGGAACAGACGCCAGTGCTATTTGCCCTGTGTATGACAATAGGAGCGAAATAGTGACTCTTGTTACCAGAAAACAACTCTTGCTCGTATGACCAGAAACTGCATGTGATTCAACTCCATTTAGGACTGGGAAACAAACGCAAGCTCGCCTTACAAGAAACACACTCTGCTTTTGAGAAAAGAGCACTCTTCTCTTCTACTGTGTTTCCTATGGGGTCCGAACAGTGAGCTTGCTCAGAACAAAAGAACTGTGCTTCACACACACGGGCCATATCAAGTTCAACTCTGCTTAGGAAACTGACAAGAGCAGTAGCTCCTCTTCAGTCCAATACACTGTACTTGCTGGGAACAGACGCGAGTGCGATTTGCACTGTGTATGGCAAAGGGAGCACAATAGTGACTTTCCTTTCCAGAAAACAACTCTTGCTCGTATGACCAGAAACTGCATGTGATTCAACTCCATTTTGGACTGGGAAACAAATGCTAGCTTGCCTTACAAGAAACACACACTGCTTTAGAAAAAAGAGCACTCTTTTACTCTACTGTGTTTCCTATAGGCCAGAAGAGTGAGCTTGCTCAGAACAAAAGAACTGTGCTTCCTACACACACGGGCCATATCTAGTTCAACTCTGCTTAGGAAACTGACAAGAACAGTAGATCTTCTTCAGTCCAATACACTGTACATGCTGGGAACAGACGCGAGTGCTATTTGCCCTGTGTATGACAATGGGAGCGCAATAGTGACTCTTCTTACCAGAAAACAACTCTTGCTCGTAGGACCAGAAACTGCATGGGATTCAACTCTATTTAGGACTGGGAAACAAACGCTAGCTCGCTTTACAAGAAACACACTCTGCTTTTGAGAAAAGAGCACTCTTCTACTCTACTGTGTTTCCTATAGGGCCAGAACAGTGAGCTTTCTCAGAACAAAAAAAGGGTACTTCCTACACACATGGGCCATATCTATTTCAACTTTGCTTAAGAAACTGACAAGAAGAGTAGATCCTCTTCAGTACAATACACTGTACATCCTGGGAACAGACGCCAGTCCTATTTGCCCTGTGTATAGCAATGGGAGCACAATAGTGACTCTTCTTACCAGAACAACTCTTGCTCGTAGGACCAGAAACTGCACGTGATTCAACTCCATTTAGGACTGGGAAACAAACGCTAGCTCTCCTTATAAGAAACAAACTCTGCTTGTGAGAAAAGAGCACTCTTCTACTCTTCTGTGTTTCCTATAGGGCCAAAACAGTGAGCTTGCTCAGAACAAAAGAACTGTGCTTCCTACACACACGGGCCATATCTAGTTCAACTCTGCTTAGGAAACTTACAAGAACAGTAGATCCTCTTCATTCCAATACACTGTACATGCTGGGAATAGACTCCAGTGCTATTTGCCCTGTGTTTGACAATGGCAGCGCGATGGTGACTATTCTTACCATAAAACAACTCTTGCTCGTAGGAACAGAAACTGCATGTGATTCAACTACATTTAGGACTGGGAAACAAACGCTAGCTCGCCTTACAAGAAACAACTTTGCTTTTGAGAAAAGAGCACTCTTCTACTCTACTGTGTTTCCTATAGGGCCAGAACAGTGAGCTTGCTCAGAACAAAAGAACTGTGCTTCCTACACACACAGGCCATATCTAGTTCAACTCTGCTTAGGAAACTTACAAGAACAGTAGCTCCTCTTCAGTCCAATACACTGTACTTGCTGGGAACAGACGCGAGTGCTATTTGCACTGTGTATGGCAAAGGGAGCACAATAGTGACTTTCCTTACCAGAAAACATCCCTTGCTCGTAGGACCAAAAACTGCATGTGATTCAACTCCATTTAGGACTGGGAAACAAACGCTAGCTCACCTTACAAGAAAAAAACTCTGCTTTTGAGAAAAGAGCACTCGTCTACTCTACTATGTTTCCTATAGGGCCAGAACAGTGAGCTTGCTCAGAACAAAAGAACTGTGCTTCCTACACACACGGGATATATCTAGTTCAACTCTGTTTAGGAAACTGACAAGGACAGTAGCTCCTATTCAGTCCAATACACTGTACTTGCTGGGAGCAGACGCGAGTGCTATTTGCACTGTGTATGGCACTGGGAGCGAAATAGTGACTCTTCTTACCAGAAAATAACTCTTGCTCCTAGGACCAGAAACAGCATGGGATTCAACTCCGTTTCTGACTGGGAAACAAACACTAGCTAGCCTTACAAGAAACACACTCTGCTTTTGAGAAAAGAGCACTTTTCTACTCTACTGTGTTTACTATGGGGTCCGAAAATTGAGCTTGCTCAGAACAAAAGAACTGTGCTTCACACACACGGGCCATATCTAGTTCAACTCTGCTTATGAAACTGACAAGAACAGTAGCTCCTCTTCTGTCCAATACACTGTACTTGCTGGGAATAGACGCGAGTGCTATTTGCACTGAATATGGCAATGGTAGCACAAGAGTGACTCTTCTTACCAGAAACATCCCTTGCTCGTAGGACCAGAATCTGCATATGATTCAATTCCATTTTGGACTGGGAAACGAACGCTAGCTCGCCTTACAAGAAACACACTCTGCTTTTGAGAAAAGAGCACTCTTCTACTCTACTGTGTTTCCTATGGGGTCCGAACAGTGAGCTTGCTCAGAACAAAAGAACTGTGTTTCCTACACACATGGGCCATATCTAGTTCAACTCTGCTTAGGAAATTGACAAGAGCAGTAGCTCCTCTTCAGTCCACTACACTGTACTTGCTGGGAACAGACTCGAGTGCTATTTGCGCTGTGTATGGCAAAGGTAACACAATAGTGACTTTCCTTTCCAGAAAACAAGTCTTGCTCGTAGGACAGAAACTCCATGTGATTCAACTCCATTTAGGACTGGGAAACAAACGCTAGCTTGCCTTACAAGAAAAACACTCTGCTTTGGAGAAAAGAGCACTCTTCTACTCTACTGTGTTTCTTATAGGACAGAAGAGTGAGCTTGTTCAGAACAAAAGAACTGTGCTTCCTACACACACAGGCTATATCTAGTTCAACTCTGCTTACGAAACTGACAAGAACAGTAGCTCCTCTTCAGTCCAATACACTGTACTTGCTGGGAGCAGACGCGAGTGCTATTTGCACTGTGTATGGCAATGGGAGCCCAAGAGTGACTCTTCTTACCAGAAAACAACTCTTGCTCGTAGGACCAGAAACTGCATGGGATTCAACTCCATTTAGGACTGGGAAACAAATGCTAGCTCGCCTTACAAGAAACACACTCTGCTTTTGAGAAAAGAGCACTCTTCTACTCTACTTTGTTTCCTATAGGGCCAAAACAGTGAGCTTGGTCAGAACAAAAGAATTGTGCTTCCTACACACGGCCATATCTAGTTCAATTCTGCTTAGGAAATTGACAAGAACAGCAGCTCCTCTTCAGTCCAATACACTGTACTTGATGGGAACAGACGCGAGTGCTATTTGCACTGTATATGGCAATGGGAACCCAATAGTGACTCTTCTTACCAGAAAATAACTCTTGCTCCTAGGACCAGAAACAGCATGGGATTCAACTCCGTTTCTGACTGGGAAACAAACACTAGCTAGCCTTACAAGAAACACACTCTGCTTTTGAGAAAAGAGCACTCTTCTACTCTACTGTGTTTACTATGGGGTTCGAAAATTGAGCTTGCTCAGAACAAAAGAACTGTGCTTCACACACACGGGCCATATCTAGTTCAACTCTGCTTATGAAACTGACAAGAACAGTAGATCCTCTTCTGTCCAATACACTGTACTTGCTGGGAATAGACGCGAGTGCTATTTGCACTGAATATGGCAATGGTAGCACAATAGTGACTCTTCTTACCAGAAAACATCCCTTGCTCGTAGGACCAGAAACTGCATGGGATTCAACTCCATTTAGGACTGGGAAACAAACACTAGCTCGCCTTACAAGAAACACACTCTGCTTTTGAGAAAAGAGCACTCTTCTACTCTACTGTGTTTCCTATGGGGTCCGAACAGTGAGCTTGCTCAGAACAAAAGAACTGTGCTTCCTACACACACGGCCCATATCTAGTTCAACTCTGCTTAGGAAACTGACAAGAACAGTAGCTCCTCTTCAGTCCAATACACTGTACATGCTGGGTACAGACGCCAGTGCTATTTGCCCTGTGTATGACAATGGGAGCACAATAGTGACTCTTCTTACCAGAAAACAACTCTTGCTCATAGGACCATAAACTGCATGTGATTCAACTCCATTTAGAACTGGGAAATAAACGCTAGCTAGCCTTACAAGAAACAGACTCTGCTTTTAAAAAAAGAGCACTCTTCTACTCTACTGTGTTTCCTATGTGGTCCGAACAGTGAGCTTGCTCCGAACAAAAGAACTGTGCTTCCTACACACACGGGCCATATCTAGTTCAAGTCTGCTTAGGAAACAGACAAGAACAGTAGCTCCTCTTCAGTCCAGTATACTGTACTTGCTGGGAACAGAAGCCAGTGCTATTTGCACTGTGTATGACAATGGGAACACAACAGTGACTCTTCTTACCAGAAAACAACTCTTGCTCGTAGGACCAGAAACTGCATGGGATTCAACTCCATTTAGGACTGAAAAACAAATGCTAGCTCGCCTTACAAGAAACACACACTACTTTTGAGAAAAGGGCACTCTTCTACTCTACTGTGTTTCTTATGGGGTCAGAACAGTGAGCTTGCTCAGAACAAAAGATCTGTGCTTCCTACACACACGGGCCATATCTAGATCAATTCTGCTTAGGAAACTGACAAGGACAGTAGATCTTCTTCAGTCCAATACACTGTACATGCTGGGAACAGACGCCAGTGCTATTTGCCCAGTGTATGACAATGGGAGCACAATAGTGACTCTTCTTACCAGAAAACAACTCTTGCTCATAGGACCAGAAACTGCATGTGATTCAACTTTATTTAGGACTGAAAAACAAACGCTAGCTCGCCATACAAGAAACACACTCTGCTTTTGAGAAAAGGACACTCTTCTACTCTAATGTGTTTCCTATAGGGCCAAAACAGTGAGCTTGCTCAGAACAAAAGAACTGTGCTTCCTACACACAGGGCCATATCTAGTTCAATTCTGCTTAGGAAATTGACAAGAACAGTAGCTCCTCTTCAGTCCAATACACTGTACTTGCTGGGAACAGACGCGAGTGCTATTTGCACTGTATATGGCAATGGGAGCCCAATAGTGACTCTTCTTACCAGAAAACAACTCTTGCTCGTAGGACCAGAAACTGCATGGGATTCAACACCATTTAGGACTGGGAAACAAACGCTAGCTCGCCTTACAAGAAACACACTCTGCTTTTGAGAAAAGAGCACTCTACTACTCTACTGTGTTTCATATAGGGCCAAAACAGTGAGCTTGCTCAAAAAAAAAGAACTGTGCATCCTACACACACAGCATTATCTAGTTCAATTCTGCTTAGGAAACTGACAAGAACAGTAGATCCTCTTCATTCCAATACACTGTACATGCTGGGAATAGACGCCAGTGCTATTTGCCCTGTGTTTGACAATGGCAGCACGATGGTGACTATTCTTACCATAAAACAACTCTTGCTCGTAGGAACAGAAACTGGATGTGATTCAACTACATTTAGGACTGGGAAACAAACGCTAGCTCGCCTTACAAGAAACAACTCTGCTTTTGAGAAAAGAGCACTCTTCTACTCTACTGTGTTTCCTATAGGGCCAGAACAGTGAGCTTGCTCAGAACAAAAGAACTGTGCTTCCTACACACACGGGCCATATCTAGTTCAACTCTGCTTAGGAAACTGACAAGAACAGTAGCTCCTCTTCAGTCCAATACACTGTACTTGCTGGGAACAGACGTGAGTGCTATTTGCACTGTGTATGGCAAAGGGAGCACAATAGTGACTTTCCTTACCAGAAAACATCCCTTGCTCCTAGGACCAGAAACAGCATGGGATTCAACTCCGTTTCTGACTGGGAAACAAACGCTAGCTAGCCTTACAAGAAACACACTCTGCTTTTGAGAAAAGAGAACTCTTCTACTCTACTGTGTTTACTATGGGGTCCGAAAATTGAGCTTGCTCAGAACAAAAGAACTATGCTTCACACACACGGGCCATATCTAGTTCAACTCTGCTTAGGAAACTGACAAGAACAGTAGATCCTCTTCAGTCCAATACACTGTACATCCTGGGAACAGACTCCAGTCCTATTTGCCCTGTGTATGGCAAAGGGAACACAATAGTGACTCTTCTTACTAGAAAACAACTCTTGCTTGTAGGACCATAAACTGCATGTGATTCAACTCCATTTAGGACTGGGAAACAAAAGCTAGCTCGCCTTACAAGAAACACACTCAGCTTTTGAGAAAAGAGCACACGTCTACTCTACTGTGTTTCCTATAGGGCCAAACAGTGAGCTTGCTCAGAACAAAAGAACTGTGCTTCACACACACGGGCCATATCTAGTTCAACTCTGCTTAGGAAACTGACAAGAACAGTAGATCCTCTTCAGTCCAATACACTGTACATGCTGGGAACAGACACCAGTGCTATTTGCTCTGTGTATTACAATGGGAGCGCAATAGTGACTCTTCTTACCAGAAAACAACTCTTGCTCCTAGGATCAGAAACTGCATGTGATTCAACTCCATTTAGGAATGGGAAACAAACGCTAGCTCTGCTTACAAGAAACACACTCTGCTTTTGAGAAAAGAGCACTCTTCTACTTTAGTGTGTTTCCTATGGGGTCCGAACAGTGAGCTTGCTGAGAACAAAAGAACTGTGCTTCCTACACACACTGGCCATATCTAGTTCAACTCTGCTTAGGAAACTGACAAGAACAGTAGCTCCTCTTCTGTCCAATACACTGTACGTGCAAAGAACAGTAGCAAGTGTTGTTTGCACTGTGTATGGCAATAGGAGCGCAATAGTGACTCTTCTTACCAGAAAACAACTCTTGCTCCGAGGATCACAAACTGCATGTGATTCAACTCCATTTAGGACTGGGAAACAAACGCTAGCTCGCCTTACAAGTAACACACTCTGCTTTCGAGAAAAGAGCACTCTTCTACTCTACTGTGTTTCCTATGGGGTCTGAACAGTGAGCTTGCTCAGAACAAAAGAACTGTGCTTCCTACACACACGGGCCATATCTAGTTCAACTCTGCTTAGGAAACTGACAAGAACAGTAGCTCCTCTTCTGTACAATTGCAAAGAACAGTAGCAAGTGTTGTTTGCAGTGTGTATGGCAATAGGAGCGCAATAGTGACTCTTCTTACCAGAAAACAACTCTTGCTCATAGGACAAGAAACTGCATGTAATTCAACTCCATTTAGGACTGGGAAACAAACGCTAGCTCACCTTACAAGAAACACACTCTGCTTTTGAGAAAAGAGCACTCGTCTACTCTACGGTGTTTCCTATAGTGCCAGAATAGTGAGCTTGCTCAGAACAAAAGAACTGTGCTTCCTACACACACGGGCTATATCTAGTTCAACTCTGCTTAGGAAACTGACAAGAACCGTAGATCCTCTTCAGTCCAATACACTGTACATGCTGGGAACCGACGCCAGTGCTATTTGCCCTGTGTATGACAATGGGAGCGCAATAGTGACTCTTCTTACCAGAAAACAACTCTTGCTCCTAGGATCAGAAACTACATGTGATTCAACTCCATTTAGGACTGGGAAACAAACGCTAGATCGCCTTACAAGAAATATACTCTGCTTTTGAGAAAAGAGCACTCCTCTACTCTACTGTGTTTCTTATATGTAGGAACAGTTGCCTTGCTCAAAACAAAAGAACTGTGCTTCCTACACACACAGGCCATATCTAGGTCAACTCTGCTTAGGAAACTGACAAGAACAGTAGCTCCTCTTCTGTCCAATACACTGTACTTGCAAAGAACAGTAGTGAGAGTTGTTAGCACTGTGTATGGCAATAGGAGCACCATAGTGACTCTTCTTACCAGAAAACAACTCTTGCTCATAGGACAAGAAACTGCATGTAATTCAACTCCATTTAGGACTGGGAACCAAATGCTAGCTCACCTTCCAAGAAACACACTCTGCTTTTGAGAAAAGAGCACTCTTCTACTCTTCTGTGTTTCCTATAGGACTAGAACAGTGAGCTTGCTCAGAACAAAAGAACTGTGCTTCCTACACACACGGGCCATATCTCGTTCAACTCTGCTTAGGAAACTGACAAGAACAGTAGCTCCTCTTCAGTCCAATACACTGTACTTGCTGGGAACAGACGTGAGTGCTATTTGCACTGTTTATCGCTAAGGGAGCACAATAGTGACTTTCCTTACCAGAATACATCCCTTGCTCGTAGGACCAGAAACTGCATGTGATTCAACTCCATTTTGGAATGGGAAACAAACGCTAGCTCGCCTTACAAGAAACACACTCTGCTTTTGAGAAAAGAGCACTCTTCTATTCTACTGTGTTTCCTGTGGGGTCCGAACAGTGAGCTTGCTCAGAACAAAAGAACTGTGCTTCCTACACACACGGGCCATATCTCATTCAACTCTGCTTAGGAAACTGACAAGAACAGTAGCTCCTCTTCTGTCCAATTGCAAAGAACAGTAGCAAGTGTTGTTTGCACTGTGTATGGCAATAGGAGCGCAATAGTGACTCCTCTTACCAGAAAACAACTCTTGCTCATAGGAGAAGAAACTGCATGTAATTCAACTCAATTTAGGACTGGGAAACAAACGCTAGCTCACCTTACAAGAAACACACTCTGCTCTTGAGAAAAGAGCACTCTTCTACTCTACTGTGTTTCCTATAGGGACAGAACAGTGAGCTTGCTCAGAACAAAAGAACTGTGCTTCCTACACACACGAGCCATATCTAGTTCAACTCTGCTTAGGAAACTGACAAGAACAGTAGCTCCTCTTCAGTCCAATACACTGTACTTGCTGGGAACAGACGTGAGTGCTATTTGCACTGTTTATCGCAAAGGGAGCACAATAGTGACTTTCCTTACCAGAATACATCCCTTGCTCGTAGGACCAGAAACTGCATGTGATTCAACTCCACTTAGGACTGGGAACCAAATGCTAGCTCACCTTCCAAGAAACACACTCTGCTTTTGAGAAAAGAGCACTCTTCTACTCTTCTGTGTTTCCTATAGGACTAGAACAGTGAGCTTGCTCAGAACAAAAGAACTGTGCTTCCTACACACACGGGCCATATCTCGTTCAACTCTGCTTAGGAAACTGACAAGAACTGTAGCTCCTCTTCAGTCCAATACACTGTACTTGCTGGGAACAGACGTGAGTGCTATTTGCACTGTTTATCGCTAAGGGAGCACAATAGTGACTTTCCTTACCAGAATACATCCCTTGCTCGTAGGACCAGAAACTGCATGTGATTCAACTCCATTTTGGACTGGGAAACAAACGCTAGCTCGCCTTACAAGAAACACACTCTGCTTTTGAGAAAAGAGCACTCTTCTATTCTACTGTGTTTCCTGTGGGGTCCGAACAGTGAGCTTGCTCAGAACAAAAGAACTGTGCTTCCTACACACACGGGCCATATCTCATTCAACTCTGCTTAGGAAACTGACAAGAACAGTAGCTCCTCTTCTGTCCAATTGCAAAGAACAGTAGCAAGTGTTGTTTGCACTGTGTATGGCAATAGGAGCGCAATAGTGACTCCTCTTACCAGAAAACAACTCTTGCTCATAGGAGAAGAAACTGCATGTAATTCAACTCAATTTAGGACTGGGAAACAAACGCTAGCTCACCTTACAAGAAACACACTCTGCTCTTGAGAAAAGAGCACTCTTCTACTCTACTGTGTTTCCTATAGGGACAGAACAGTGAGCTTTCTCAGAACAAAAGAACTGTGCTTCCTACACACACGAGCCATATCTAGTTCAACTCTGCTTAGGAAACTGACAAGAACAGTAGCTCCTCTTCAGTCCAATACACTGTACTTGCTGGGAACAGACGTGAGTGCTATTTGCACTGTTTATCGCAAAGGGAGCACAATAGTGACTTTCCTTACCAGAATACATCCCTTGCTCGTAGGACCAGAAACTGCATGTGATTCAACTCCACTTAGGACTGGGAACCAAATGCTAGCTCACCTTCCAAGAAACACACTCTGCTTTTGAGAAAAGAGCACTCTTCTACTCTTCTGTGTTTCCTATAGGACTAGAACAGTGAGCTTGCTCAGAACAAAAGAACTGTGCTTCCTACACACACGGGCCATATCTCGTTCAACTCTGCTTAGGAAACTGACAAGAACTGTAGCTCCTCTTCAGTCCAATACACTGTACTTGCTGGGAACAGACGTGAGTGCTATTTGCACTGTTTATTGCTAAGGGAGCACAATAGTGACTTTCCTTACGAGAATACATCCCTTGCTCGTAGGACCAGAAACTGCATGTGATTCAACTCCATTTTGGACTGGGAAACAAACGCTAGCTCACCTTAGAAGAAAAAAACTCTGCTTTTGAGAAAAGAGCACTCTTCTACTCTACTGTGTTTCCTATAGGGCCAGAACAGTGAGCTTGCTCAGAACAAAAGAACTGTGCTTCCTACACACACGGGCTATATCTAGTTCAACTCTACTTAGGAAACTGACAAGAACAGTAGCTCTTATTCAGTCCAATACACTGTACTTGCTGGGAAGAGACGCCAGTGCTATTTGCACTGTGTATGGCAATGGGAGCGAAATAGTGACTCTTCTTACCAGAAAACAACTCTTGCTCCTAGGACCAGAAACAGCATGGGATTCAACTCCGTTTCTGACTGGGAAACAAACGCTAGCTAGCCTTACAAGAAACACACTCTGCTTTTGAGAAAAGAGAACTCTTCTACTCTACTGTGTTTACTATGGGGTCTGAAAATTGAGCTTGCTCAGAACAAAAGAACTGTGCTTCACACACACGGGCCATATCTAGTTCAACTCTGCTTAGGAAACTGACAAGAACAGTAGATCCTCTTCAGTCCAATACACTGTACATCCTGGGAACAGACGCCAGTCCTATTTGCCCTGTGTATGGCAAAGGGAACACAATAGTGACTCTTCTTACTAGAAAACAACTCTTGTTTGTAGGACCATAAACTGCATGTGATTCAACTCCATTTAGGACTGGGAAACAAAAGCTAGCTCGCCTTACAAGAAACACACTCAGCTTTTGAGAAAAGAGCACACTTCTACTCTACTGTGTTTCCTATAGGGCCAAAACAGTGAGCTTGCTCAGAACAAAAGAACTATGCTTCCTGCACACACCGGCCATATCTAGTTCAACTCTGCTTAGGAAACTGACAAGAACAGTAGATCCTCTTCAGTCCAATACACTGTATATGCTGGGAACAGACGCCAGTGCTATTTGCTCTGTGTATTACAATGGGAGCGCAATAGTGACTCTTCTTACCAGAAAACAATTCTTGCTCCTAGGATCAGAAACTGCATGTGATTCAACTCCATATAGGAATGGGAAACAAACGCTAGCTCTGCTTACAAGAAACACACTCTGCTTTTGAGAAAAGAGCACTCTTCTACTCTAGTGTGTTTCCTATGGGGTCCGAACAGTGAGCTTGCTGAGAACAAAAGAACTGTGCTTCCTACACACACGGGCCATATCTAGTTCAACTCTGCTTAGGAAACTGAGAAGAACAGTAGCTCCTCTTCTGTCCAATACACTGTACGTGCAAAGAACAGTAGCAAGTGTTGTTTGCACTGTGTATGGCAATAGGAGCGCAATAGTGACTCTTCTTACCAGAAAACAACTCTTGCTCCGAGGATTACAAACTGCATGTGATTCAACTCCATTTAGGACTGGGAAACAAACGCTAGCTCGCCTTACAAGAAACACACTCTGCTTTTGAGAAAAGAGCACTCTTCTACTCTACTGTGTTTCCTATGGGGTCTGAACAGTGAGCTTGCTCAGAACAAAAGAACTGTGCTTCCTACACACACGGGCCATATCTAGTTCAACTCTGCTTAGGAAACTGACAAGAACAGTAGCTCCTCTTCTGTCCAATTGCAAAGAACAGTAGCAAGTGTTGTTTGCAGTGTGTATGGCAATAGGAGCGCAATAGTGACTCTTCTTACCAGAAAACAACTCTTGCTCATAGGACAAGAAACTGCATGTAATTCAACTCCATTTAGGACTGGGAAACAAACGCTAGCTCACCTTACAAGAAACACACTCTGCTTTTGAGAAAAGAGCACTCTTCTACTCTACGGTGTTTCCTATAGTGCCAGAATAGTGAGCTTGCTCAGAACAAAAGAACAGTGCTTCCTACACACACGGGCTATATCTAGTTCAACTCTGCTTAGGAAACTGACAAGAACAGTAGATCCTCTTCAGTCCAATACACTGTACATGCTGGGAACCGACGCCAGTGCTATTTGCCCTGTGTATGACAATGGGAGCGCAATAGTGACTCTTCTTACCAGAAAACAACTCTTGCTCCTAGAATCAGAAACTACATGTGATTCAACTCCATTTAGGACTGGGAAACAAACGCTAGCTCGCCTTAGAAGAAATATACTCTGCTTTTGAGAAAAGAGCACTCCTCTACTCTACTGTGTTTCCTATGGTGTCCGAACAGTGACCTTGCTCAAAACAAAAGAACTGTGCTTCCTACACACAGAGGCCATATCTAGGTCAACTCTGCTTAGGAAACTGACAAGAACAGTAGCTCCTCTTCTGTCCAATACACTGTACTTGCAAAGAACAGTAGTGAGAGTTGTTAGCACTGTGTATGGCAATAGGAGCACAATAGTGACTCTTCTTACCAGAAAACAACTCTTGCTCATAGGACAAGAAACTGCATGTAATTCAACTCCATTTAGGACTGGGAACCAAATGCTAGCTCACCTTCCAAGAAACACACTCTACTTTTGAGAAAAGAGCACTCTTCTACTCTTCTGTGTTTTCTATAGGACTAGAACAGTGAGCTTGCTCAGAACAAAAGAACTGTGCTTCCTACACACACGGGCCATATCTCGTTCAACTCTGCTTAGGAAACTGACAAGAACAGTAGCTCCTCTTCAGTCCAATACACTGTACTTGCTGGGAACAGACGTGAGTGCTATTTGCACTGTTTATCGCTAAGGGAGCACAATAGTGACTTTCCTTACCAGAATACATCCATTGCTCGTAGGACCAGAAACTGCATGTGATTCAACTCCATTTTGGAATGGGAAACAAACGCTAGCTCGCCTTACAAGAAACACACTCTGCTTTTGAGAAAAGAGCACTCTTCTATTCTACTGTGTTTCCTGTGGGGTCCGAACAGTGCTTGCTCAGAACAAAAGAACTGTGCTTCCTAAACACACGGGCCATATCTCGTTCAACTCTGCTTAGGAAACTGACAAGAACAGCAGCTCTTATTCAGTCCAATACACTGTACTTGCTGGGAAGAGACGCCAGTGCTATTTGCACTGTGTATGGCAATGGGAGCGAAATAGTGACTCTTCTTACCAGAAAACAACTCTTGCTCCTAGGACCAGAAACAGCATGGGATTCAACTCCGTTTCTGACTGGGAAACAAACGCTAGCTAGCCTTACAAGAAACACACTCTGCTTTTGAGAAAAGAGAACTCTTCTACTCTACTGTGTTTACTATGGGGTCTGAAAATTGAGCTTGCTCAGAACAAAAGAACTGTGCTTCACACACACGGGCCATATCTAGTTCAACTCTGCTTAGGAAACTGACAAGAACAGTAGATCCTCTTCAGTCCAATACACTGTACATCCTGGGAACAGACGCCAGTCCTATTTGCCCTGTGTATGGCAAAGGGAACACAATAGTGACTCTTCTTACTAGAAAACAACTCTTGTTTGTAGGACCATAAACTGCATGTGATTCAACTCCATTTAGGACTGGGAAACAAAAGCTAGCTCGCCTTACAAGAAACACACTCAGCTTTTGAGAAAAGAGCACACTTCTACTCTACTGTGTTTCCTATAGGGCCAAAACAGTGAGCTTGCTCAGAACAAAAGAACTATGCTTCCTGCACACACCGGCCATATCTAGTTCAACTCTGCTTAGGAAACTGACAAGAACAGTAGATCCTCTTCAGTCCAATACACTGTATATGCTGGGAACAGACGCCAGTGCTATTTGCTCTGTGTATTACAATGGGAGCGCAATAGTGACTCTTCTTACCAGAAAACAATTCTTGCTCCTAGGATCAGAAACTGCATGTGATTCAACTCCATATAGGAATGGGAAACAAACGCTAGCTCTGCTTACAAGAAACACACTCTGCTTTTGAGAAAAGAGCACTCTTCTACTCTAGTGTGTTTCCTATGGGGTCCGAACAGTGAGCTTGCTGAGAACAAAAGAACTGTGCTTCCTACACACACGGGCCATATCTAGTTCAACTCTGCTTAGGAAACTGAGAAGAACAGTAGCTCCTCTTCTGTCCAATACACTGTACGTGCAAAGAACAATAGCAAGTGTTGTTTGCACTGTGTATGGCAATAGGAGCGCAATAGTGACTCTTCTTACCAGAAAACAACTCTTGCTCCGAGGATCACAAACTGCATGTGATTCAACTCCATTTAGGACTGGGAAACAAACGCTAGCTCGCCTTACAAGAAACACACTCTGCTTTTGAGAAAAGAGCACTCTTCTACTCTACTGTGTTTCCTATGGGGT
The DNA here is from genome assembly GCF_949786415.1 of Peromyscus eremicus. Classification (NCBI taxonomy): domain Eukaryota; kingdom Metazoa; phylum Chordata; class Mammalia; order Rodentia; family Cricetidae; genus Peromyscus; species Peromyscus eremicus. The sequence continues at coordinate 103,072 of NW_026735548.1, read as the reverse complement.
CCGAACAGTGAGCTTGCTCAGAACAAAAGAACTGTGCTTCCTACACACACGGGCCATATCTAGTTCAACTCTGCTTAGGAAACTGACAAGAACAGTAGCTCCTCTTCTGTCCAATTGCAAAGAACAGTAGCAAGTGTTGTTTGCAGTGTGTATGGCAATAGGAGCGCAATAGTGACTCTTCTTACAAGAAAACAACTCTTGCTCATAGGACAAGAAACTGCATGTAATTCAACTCCATTTAGGACTGGGAAACAAACGCTAGCTCACCTTACAAGAAACACACTCTGCTTTTGAGAAAAGAGCACTCTTCTACTCTACGGTGTTTCCTATAGTGCCAGAATAGTGAGCTTGCTCAGAACAAAAGAACAGTGCTTCCTACACACACGGGCTATATCTAGTTCAACTCTGCTTAGGAAACTGACAAGAACAGTAGATCCTCTTCAGTCCAATACACTGTACATGCTGGGAACCGACGCCAGTGCTATTTGCCCTGTGTATGACAATGGGAGCGCAATAGTGACTCTTCTTACCAGAAAACAACTCTTGCTCCTAGAATCAGAAACTACATGTGATTCAACTCCCTTTAGGACTGGGAAACAAACGCTAGCTCGCCTTACAAGAAATATACTCTGCTTTTGAGAAAAGAGCACTCCTCTACTCTACTGTGTTTCCTATGGTGTCCGAACAGTGACCTTGCTCAAAACAAAAGAACTGTGCTTCCTACACACAGAGGCCATATCTAGGTCAACTCTGCTTAGGAAACTGACAAGAACAGTAGCTCCTCTTCTGTCCAATACACTGTACTTGCAAAGAACAGTAGTGAGAGTTGTTAGCACTGTGTATGGCAATAGGAGCACAATAGTGACTCTTCTTACCAGAAAACAACTCTTGCTCATAGGACAAGAAACTGCATGTAATTCAACTCCATTTAGGACTGGGAACCAAATGCTAGCTCACCTTCCAAGAAACACACTCTACATTTGAGAAAAGAGCACTCTTCTACTCTTCTGTGTTTTCTATAGGACTAGAACAGTGAGCTTGCTCAGAACAAAAGAACTGTGCTTCCTACACACACGGGCCATATCTCGTTCAACTCTGCTTAGGAAACTGACAAGAACAGTAGCTCCTCTTCAGTCCAATACACTGTACTTGCTGGGAACAGACGTGAGTGCTATTTGCACTGTTTATCGCTAAGGGAGCACAATAGTGACTTTCCTTACCAGAATACATCCCTTGCTCGTAGGACCAGAAACTGCATGTGATTCAACTCCATTTTGGAATGGGAAACAAACGCTAGCTCGCCTTACAAGAAACACACTCTGCTTTTGAGAAAAGAGCACTCTTCTATTCTACTGTGTTTCCTGTGGGGTCCGAACAGTGAGCTTGCTCAGAACAAAAGAACTGTGCTTCCTACACACACGGGCCATATCTCGTTCAACTCTGCTTAGGAAACTGACAAGAACAGCAGCTCTTATTCAGTCCAATACACTGTACTTGCTGGGAAGAGACGCCAGTGCTATTTGCACTGTGTATGGCAATGGGAGCGAAATAGTGACTCTTCTTACCAGAAAACAACTCTTGCTCCTAGGACCAGAAACAGCATGGGATTCAACTCCGTTTCTGACTGGGAAACAAACGCTAGCTAGCCTTACAAGAAACACACTCTGCTTTTGAGAAAAGAGAACTCTTCTACTCTACTGTGTTTACTATGGGGTCTGAAAATTGAGCTTGCTCAGAACAAAAGAACTGTGCTTCACACACACGGGCCATATCTAGTTCAACTCTGCTTAGGAAACTGACAAGAACAGTAGATCCTCTTCAGTCCAATACACTGTACATCCTGGGAACAGACGCCAGTCCTATTTGCCCTGTGTATGGCAAAGGGAACACAATAGTGACTCTTCTTACTAGAAAACAACTCTTGTTTGTAGGACCATAAACTGCATGTGATTCAACTCCATTTAGGACTGGGAAACAAAAGCTAGCTCGCCTTACAAGAAACACACTCAGCTTTTGAGAAAAGAGCACACTTCTACTCTACTGTGTTTCCTATAGGGCCAAAACAGTGAGCTTGCTCAGAACAAAAGAACTATGCTTCCTGCACACACCGGCCATATCTAGTTCAACTCTGCTTAGGAAACTGACAAGAACAGTAGATCCTCTTCAGTCCAATACACTGTATATGCTGGGAACAGACGCCAGTGCTATTTGCTCTGTGTATTACAATGGGAGCGCAATAGTGACTCTTCTTACCAGAAAACAATTCTTGCTCCTAGGATCAGAAACTGCATGTGATTCAACTCCATATAGGAATGGGAAACAAACGCTAGCTCTGCTTACAAGAAACACACTCTGCTTTTGAGAAAAGAGCACTCTTCTACTCTAGTGTGTTTCCTATGGGGTCCGAACAGTGAGCTTGCTGAGAACAAAAGAACTGTGCTTCCTACACACACGGGCCATATCTAGTTCAACTCTGCTTAGGAAACTGAGAAGAACAGTAGCTCCTCTTCTGTCCAATACACTGTACGTGCAAAGAACAATAGCAAGTGTTGTTTGCACTGTGTATGGCAATAGGAGCGCAATAGTGACTCTTCTTACCAGAAAACAACTCTTGCTCCGAGGATCACAAACTGCATGTGATTCAACTCCATTTAGGACTGGGAAACAAACGCTAGCTCGCCTTACAAGAAACACACTCTGCTTTTGAGAAAAGAGCACTCTTCTACTCTACTGTGTTTCCTATGGGGTCCGAACAGTGAGCTTGCTCAGAACAAAAGAACTGTGCTTCCTACACACACGGGCCATATCTAGTTCAACTCTGCTTAGGAAACTGACAAGAACAGTAGCTCCTCTTCTGTCCAATTGCAAAGAACAGTAGCAAGTGTTGTTTGCAGTGTGTATGGCAATAGGAGCGCAATAGTGACTCTTCTTACAAGAAAACAACTCTTGCTCATAGGACAAGAAACTGCATGTAATTCAACTCCATTTAGGACTGGGAAACAAACGCTAGCTCACCTTACAAGAAACACACTCTGCTTTTGAGAAAAGAGCACTCTTCTACTCTACGGTGTTTCCTATAGTGCCAGAATAGTGAGCTTGCTCAGAACAAAAGAACAGTGCTTCCTACACACACGGGCTATATCTAGTTCAACTCTGCTTAGGAAACTGACAAGAACAGTAGATCCTCTTCAGTCCAATACACTGTACATGCTGGGAACCGACGCCAGTGCTATTTGCCCTGTGTATGACAATGGGAGCGCAATAGTGACTCTTCTTACCAGAAAACAACTCTTGCTCCTAGAATCAGAAACTACATGTGATTCAACTCCCTTTAGGACTGGGAAACAAACGCTAGCTCGCCTTACAAGAAATATACTCTGCTTTTGAGAAAAGAGCACTCCTCTACTCTACTGTGTTTCCTATGGTGTCCGAACAGTGACCTTGCTCAAAACAAAAGAACTGTGCTTCCTACACACAGAGGCCATATCTAGGTCAACTCTGCTTAGGAAACTGACAAGAACAGTAGCTCCTCTTCTGTCCAATACACTGTACTTGCAAAGAACAGTAGTGAGAGTTGTTAGCACTGTGTATGGCAATAGGAGCACAATAGTGACTCTTCTTACCAGAAAACAACTCTTGCTCATAGGACAAGAAACTGCATGTAATTCAACTCCATTTAGGACTGGGAACCAAATGCTAGCTCACCTTCCAAGAAACACACTCTACTTTTGAGAAAAGAGCACTCTTCTACTCTTCTGTGTTTTCTATAGGACTAGAACAGTGAGCTTGCTCAGAACAAAAGAACTGTGCTTCCTACACACACGGGCCATATCTCGTTCAACTCTGCTTAGGAAACTGACAAGAACAGTAGCTCCTCTTCAGTCCAATACACTGTACTTGCTGGGAACAGACGTGAGTGCTATTTGCACTGTTTATCGCTAAGGGAGCACAATAGTGACTTTCCTTACCAGAATACATCCCTTGCTCGTAGGACCAGAAACTGCATGTGATTCAACTCCATTTTGGAATGGGAAACAAACGCTAGCTCGCCTTACAAGAAACACACTCTGCTTTTGAGAAAAGAGCACTCTTCTATTCTACTGTGTTTCCTGTGGGGTCCGAACAGTGAGCTTGCTCAGAACAAAAGAACTGTGCTTCCTACACACACGGGCCATATCTCGTTCAACTCTGCTTAGGAAACTGACAAGAACAGCAGCTCTTATTCAGTCCAATACACTGTACTTGCTGGGAAGAGACGCCAGTGCTATTTGCACTGTGTATGGCAATGGGAGCGAAATAGTGACTCTTCTTACCAGAAAACAACTCTTGCTCCTAGGACCAGAAACAGCATGGGATTCAACTCCGTTTCTGACTGGGAAACAAACGCTAGCTAGCCTTACAAGAAACACACTCTGCTTTTGAGAAAAGAGAACTCTTCTACTCTACTGTGTTTACTATGGGGTCTGAAAATTGAGCTTGCTCAGAACAAAAGAACTGTGCTTCACACACACGGGCCATATCTAGTTCAACTCTGCTTAGGAAACTGACAAGAACAGTAGATCCTCTTCAGTCCAATACACTGTACATCCTGGGAACAGACGCCAGTCCTATTTGCCCTGTGTATGGCAAAGGGAACACAATAGTGACTCTTCTTACTAGAAAACAACTCTTGTTTGTAGGACCATAAACTGCATGTGATTCAACTCCATTTAGGACTGGGAAACAAAAGCTAGCTCGCCTTACAAGAAACACACTCAGCTTTTGAGAAAAGAGCACACTTCTACTCTACTGTGTTTCCTATAGGGCCAAAACAGTGAGCTTGCTCAGAACAAAAGAACTATGCTTCCTGCACACACCGGCCATATCTAGTTCAACTCTGCTTAGGAAACTGACAAGAACAGTAGATCCTCTTCAGTCCAATACACTGTATATGCTGGGAACAGACGCCAGTGCTATTTGCTCTGTGTATTACAATGGGAGCGCAATAGTGACTCTTCTTACCAGAAAACAATTCTTGCTCCTAGGATCAGAAACTGCATGTGATTCAACTCCATATAGGAATGGGAAACAAACGCTAGCTCTGCTTACAAGAAACACACTCTGCTTTTGAGAAAAGAGCACTCTTCTACTCTAGTGTGTTTCCTATGGGGTCCGAACAGTGAGCTTGCTGAGAACAAAAGAACTGTGCTTCCTACACACACGGGCCATATCTAGTTCAACTCTGCTTAGGAAACTGACAAGAACAGTAGCTCCTCTTCTGTCCAATACACTGTACGTGCAAAGAACAATAGCAAGTGTTGTTTGCACTGTGTATGGCAATAGGAGCGCAATAGTGACTCTTCTTACCAGAAAACAACTCTTGCTCCGAGGATCACAAACTGCATGTGATTCAACTCCATTTAGGACTGGGAAACAAACGCTAGCTCGCCTTACAAGAAACACACTCTGCTTTTGAGAAAAGAGCACTCTTCTACTCTACTGTGTTTCCTATGGGGTCCGAACAGTGAGCTTGCTCAGAACAAAAGAACTGTGCTTCCTACACACACGGGCCATATCTAGTTCAACTCTGCTTAGGAAACTGACAAGAACAGTAGCTCCTCTTCTGTCCAATTGCAAAGAACAGTAGCAAGTGTTGTTTGCAGTGTGTATGGCAATAGGAGCGCAATAGTGACTCTTCTTACAAGAAAACAACTCTTGCTCATAGGACAAGAAACTGCATGTAATTCAACTCCATTTAGGACTGGGAAACAAACACTAGCTCACCTTACAAGAAACACACTCTGCTTTTGAGAAAAGAGCACTCTTCTACTCTACGGTGTTTCCTATAGTGCCAGAATAGTGAGCTTGCTCAGAACAAAAGAACAGTGCTTCCTACACACACGGGCTATATCTAGTTCAACTCTGCTTAGGAAACTGACAAGAACAGTAGATCCTCTTCAGTCCAATACACTGTACATGCTGGGAACCGACGCCAGTGCTATTTGCCCTGTGTATGACAATGGGAGCGCAATAGTGACTCTTCTTACCAGAAAACAACTCTTGCTCCTAGAATCAGAAACTACATGTGATTCAACTCCCTTTAGGACTGGGAAACAAACGCTAGCTCGCCTTACAAGAAATATACTCTGCTTTTGAGAAAAGAGCACTCCTCTACTCTACTGTGTTTCCTATGGTGTCCGAACAGTGACCTTGCTCAAAACAAAAGAACTGTGCTTCCTACACACAGAGGCCATATCTAGGTCAACTCTGCTTAGGAAACTGACAAGAACAGTAGCTCCTCTTCTGTCCAATACACTGTACTTGCAAAGAACAGTAGTGAGAGTTGTTAGCACTGTGTATGGCAATAGGAGCACAATAGTGACTCTTCTTACCAGAAAACAACTCTTGCTCATAGGACAAGAAACTGCATGTAATTCAACTCCATTTAGGACTGGGAACCAAATGCTAGCTCACCTTCCAAGAAACACACTCTACTTTTGAGAAAAGAGCACTCTTCTACTCTTCTGTGTTTTCTATAGGACTAGAACAGTGAGCTTGCTCAGAACAAAAGAACTGTGCTTCCTACACACACGGGCCATATCTCGTTCAACTCTGCTTAGGAAACTGACAAGAACAGTAGCTCCTCTTCAGTCCAATACACTGTACTTGCTGGGAACAGACGTGAGTGCTATTTGCACTGTTTATCGCTAAGGGAGCACAATAGTGACTTTCCTTACCAGAATACATCCCTTGCTCGTAGGACCAGAAACTGCATGTGATTCAACTCCATTTTGGAATGGGAAACAAACGCTAGCTCGCCTTACAAGAAACACACTCTGCTTTTGAGAAAAGAGCACTCTTCTATTCTACTGTGTTTCCTGTGGGGTCCGAACAGTGAGCTTGCTCAGAACAAAAGAACTGTGCTTCCTACACACACGGGCCATATCTCGTTCAACTCTGCTTAGGAAACTGACAAGAACAGCAGCTCTTATTCAGTCCAATACACTGTACTTGCTGGGAAGAGACGCCAGTGCTATTTGCACTGTGTATGGCAATGGGAGCGAAATAGTGACTCTTCTTACCAGAAAACAACTCTTGCTCCTAGGACCAGAAACAGCATGGGATTCAACTCCGTTTCTGACTGGGAAACAAACGCTAGCTAGCCTTACAAGAAACACACTCTGCTTTTGAGAAAAGAGAACTCTTCTACTCTACTGTGTTTACTATGGGGTCTGAAAATTGAGCTTGCTCAGAACAAAAGAACTGTGCTTCACACACACGGGCCATATCTAGTTCAACTCTGCTTAGGAAACTGACAAGAACAGTAGATCCTCTTCAGTCCAATACACTGTACATCCTGGGAACAGACGCCAGTCCTATTTGCCCTGTGTATGGCAAAGGGAACACAATAGTGACTCTTCTTACTAGAAAACAACTCTTGTTTGTAGGACCATAAACTGCATGTGATTCAACTCCATTTAGGACTGGGAAACAAAAGCTAGCTCGCCTTACAAGAAACACACTCAGCTTTTGAGAAAAGAGCACACTTCTACTCTACTGTGTTTCCTATAGGGCCAAAACAGTGAGCTTGCTCAGAACAAAAGAACTATGCTTCCTGCACACACCGGCCATATCTAGTTCAACTCTGCTTAGGAAACTGACAAGAACAGTAGATCCTCTTCAGTCCAATACACTGTATATGCTGGGAACAGACGCCAGTGCTATTTGCTCTGTGTATTACAATGGGAGCGCAATAGTGACTCTTCTTACCAGAAAACAATTCTTGCTCCTAGGATCAGAAACTGCATGTGATTCAACTCCATATAGGAATGGGAAACAAACGCTAGCTCTGCTTACAAGAAACACACTCTGCTTTTGAGAAAAGAGCACTCTTCTACTCTAGTGTGTTTCCTATGGGGTCCGAACAGTGAGCTTGCTGAGAACAAAAGAACTGTGCTTCCTACACACACGGGCCATATCTAGTTCAACTCTGCTTAGGAAACTGACAAGAACAGTAGCTCCTCTTCTGTCCAATACACTGTACGTGCAAAGAACAATAGCAAGTGTTGTTTGCACTGTGTATGGCAATAGGAGCGCAATAGTGACTCTTCTTACCAGAAAACAACTCTTGCTCCGAGGATCACAAACTGCATGTGATTCAACTCCATTTAGGACTGGGAAACAAACGCTAGCTCGCCTTACAAGAAACACACTCTGCTTTTGAGAAAAGAGCACTCTTCTACTCTACTGTGTTTCCTATGGGGTCCGAACAGTGAGCTTGCTCAGAACAAAAGAACTGTGCTTCCTACACACACGGGCCATATCTAGTTCAACTCTGCTTAGGAAACTGACAAGAACAGTAGCTCCTCTTCTGTCCAATTGCAAAGAACAGTAGCAAGTGTTGTTTGCAGTGTGTATGGCAATAGGAGCGCAATAGTGACTCTTCTTACCAGAAAACAACTCTTGCTCATAGGACAAGAAACTGCATGTAATTCAACTCCATTTAGGACTGGGAAACAAACGCTAGCTCACCTTACAAGAAACACACTCTGCTTTTGAGAAAAGAGCACTCTTCTACTCTACGGTGTTTCCTATAGTGCCAGAATAGTGAGCTTGCTCAGAACAAAAGAACAGTGCTTCCTACACACACGGGCTATATCTAGTTCAACTCTGCTTAGGAAACTGACAAGAACAGTAGATCCTCTTCAGTCCAATACACTGTACATGCTGGGAACCGACGCCAGTGCTATTTGCCCTGTGTATGACAATGGGAGCGCAATAGTGACTCTTCTTACCAGAAAACAACTCTTGCTCCTAGAATCAGAAACTACATGTGATTCAACTCCATTTAGGACTGGGAAACAAACGCTAGCTCGCCTTATAAGAAATATACTCTGCTTTTGAGAAAAGAGCACTCCTCTACTCTACTGTGTTTCCTATGGTGTCCGAACAGTGACCTTGCTCAAAACAAAAGAACTGTGCTTCCTACACACAGAGGCCATATCTAGGTCAACTCTGCTTAGGAAACTGACAAGAACAGTAGCTCCTCTTCTGTCCAATACACTGTACTTGCAAAGAACAGTAGTGAGAGTTGTTAGCACTGTGTATGGCAATAGGAGCACAATAGTGACTCTTCTTACCAGAAAACAACTCTTGCCCATAGGACAAGAAACTGCATGTAATTCAACTCCATTTAGGACTGGGAACCAAATGCTAGCTCACCTTCCAAGAAACACACTCTACTTTTGAGAAAAGAGCACTCTTCTACTCTTCTGTGTTTTCTATAGGACTAGAACAGTGAGCTTGCTCAGAACAAAAGAACTGTGCTTCCTACACACACGGGCCATATCTCGTTCAACTCTGCTTAGGAAACTGACAAGAACAGTAGCTCCTCTTCAGTCCAATACACTGTACTTGCTGGGAACAGACGTGAGTGCTATTTGCACTGTTTATCGCTAAGGGAGCACAATAGTGACTTTCCTTACCAGAATACATCCCTTGCTCGTAGGACCAGAAACTGCATGTGATTCAACTCCATTTTGGAATGGGAAACAAACGCTAGCTCGCCTTACAAGAAACACACTCTGCTTTTGAGAAAAGAGCACTCTTCTATTCTACTGTGTTTCCTGTGGGGTCCGAACAGTGAGCTTGCTCAGAACAAAAGAACTGTGCTTCCTACACACACGGGCCATATCTCGTTCAACTCTGCTTAGGAAACTGACAAGAACAGCAGCTCTTATTCAGTCCAATACACTGTACTTGCTGGGAAGAGACGCCAGTGCTATTTGCACTGTGTATGGCAATGGGAGCGAAATAGTGACTCTTCTTACCAGAAAACAACTCTTGCTCCTAGGACCAGAAACAGCATGGGATTCAACTCCGTTTCTGACTGGGAAACAAACGCTAGCTAGCCTTACAAGAAACACACTCTGCTTTTGAGAAAAGAGAACTCTTCTACTCTACTGTGTTTACTATGGGGTCTGAAAATTGAGCTTGCTCAGAACAAAAGAACTGTGCTTCACACACACGGGCCATATCTAGTTCAACTCTGCTTAGGAAACTGACAAGAACAGTAGATCCTCTTCAGTCCAATACACTGTACATCCTGGGAACAGACGCCAGTCCTATTTGCCCTGTGTATGGCAAAGGGAACACAATAGTGACTCTTCTTACTAGAAAACAACTCTTGTTTGTAGGACCATAAACTGCATGTGATTCAACTCCATTTAGGACTGGGAAACAAAAGCTAGCTCGCCTTACAAGAAACACACTCAGCTTTTGAGAAAAGAGCACACTTCTACTCTACTGTGTTTCCTATAGGGCCAAAACAGTGAGCTTGCTCAGAACAAAAGAACTATGCTTCCTGCACACACCGGCCATATCTAGTTCAACTCTGCTTAGGAAACTGACAAGAACAGTAGATCCTCTTCAGTCCAATACACTGTATATGCTGGGAACAGACGCCAGTGCTATTTGCTCTGTGTATTACAATGGGAGCGCAATAGTGACTCTTCTTACCAGAAAACAATTCTTGCTCCTAGGATCAGAAACTGCATGTGATTCAACTCCATATAGGAATGGGAAACAAACGCTAGCTCTGCTTACAAGAAACACACTCTGCTTTTGAGAAAAGAGCACTCTTCTACTCTAGTGTGTTTCCTATGGGGTCCGAACAGTGAGCTTGCTGAGAACAAAAGAACTGTGCTTCCTACACACACGGGCCATATCTAGTTCAACTCTGCTTAGGAAACTGACAAGAACAGTAGCTCCTCTTCTGTCCAATACACTGTACGTGCAAAGAACAGTAGCAAGTGTTGTTTGCACTGTGTATGGCAATAGGAGCGCAATAGTGACTCTTCTTACCAGAAAACAACTCTTGCTCCGAGGATCACAAACTGCATGTGATTCAACTCCATTTAGGACTGGGAAACAAACGCTAGCTCGCCTTACAAGAAACACACTCTGCTTTTGAGAAAAGAGCACTCTTCTACTCTACTGTGTTTCCTATGGGGTCCGAACAGTGAGCTTGCTCAGAACAAAAGAACTGTGCTTCCTACACACACGGGCCATATCTAGTTCAACTCTGCTTAGGAAACTGACAAGAACAGTAGCTCCTCTTCTGTCCAATTGCAAAGAACAGTAGCAAGTGTTGTTTGCAGTGTGTATGGCAATAGGAGCGCAATAGTGACTCTTCTTACCAGAAAACAACTCTTGCTCATAGGACAAGAAACTGCATGTAATTCAACTCCATTTAGGACTGGGAAACAAACGCTAGCTCACCTTACAAGAAACACACTCTGCTTTTGAGAAAAGAGCACTCTTCTACTCTACGGTGTTTCCTATAGTGCCAGAATAGTGAGCTTGCTCAGAACAAAAGAACAGTGCTTCCTACACACACGGGCTATATCTAGTTCAACTCTGCTTAGGAAACTGACAAGAGCAGTAGATCCTCTTCAGTCCAATACACTGTACATGCTGGGAACCGACGCCAGTGCTATTTGCCCTGTGTATGACAATGGGAGCGCAATAGTGACTCTTCTTACCAGAAAACAACTCTTGCTCCTAGAATCAGAAACTACATGTGATTCAACTCCCTTTAGGACTGGGAAACAAACGCTAGCTCGCCTTACAAGAAATATACTCTGCTTTTGAGAAAAGAGCACTCCTCTACTCTACTGTGTTTCCTATGGTGTCCGAACAGTGACCTTGCTCAAAACAAAAGAACTGTGCTTCCTACACACAGAGGCCATATCTAGGTCGACTCTGCTTAGGAAACTGACAAGAACAGTAGCTCCTCTTCTGTCCAATACACTGTACTTGCAAAGAACAGTAGTGAGAGTTGTTAGCACTGTGTATGGCAATAGGAGCACAATAGTGACTCTTCTTACCAGAAAACAACTCTTGCTCATAGGACAAGAAACTGCATGTAATTCAACTCCATTTAGGACTGGGAACCAAATGCTAGCTCACCTTCCAAGAAACACACTCTACTTTTGAGAAAAGAGCACTCTTCTACTCTTCTGTGTTTTCTATAGGACTAGAACAGTGAGCTTGCTCAGAACAAAAGAACTGTGCTTCCTACACACACGGGCCATATCTCGTTCAACTCTGCTTAGGAAACTGACAAGAACAGTAGCTCCTCTTCAGTCCAATACACTGTACTTGCTGGGAACAGACGTGAGTGCTATTTGCACTGTTTATCGCTAAGGGAGCACAATAGTGACTTTCCTTACCAGAATACATCCCTTGCTCGTAGGACCAGAAACTGCATGTGATTCAACTCCATTTTGGAATGGGAAACAAACGCTAGCTCGCCTTACAAGAAACACACTCTGCTTTTGAGAAAAGAGCACTCTTCTATTCTACTGTGTTTCCTGTGGGGTCCGAACAGTGAGCTTGCTCAGAACAAAAGAACTGTGCTTCCTACACACACGGGCCATATCTCGTTCAACTCTGCTTAGGAAACTGACAAGAACAGCAGCTCTTATTCAGTCCAATACACTGTACTTGCTGGGAAGAGACGCCAGTGCTATTTGCACTGTGTATGGCAATGGGAGCGAAATAGTGACTCTTCTTACCAGAAAACAACTCTTGCTCCTAGGACCAGAAACAGCATGGGATTCAACTCCGTTTCTGACTGGGAAACAAACGCTAGCTAGCCTTACAAGAAACACACTCTGCTTTTGAGAAAAGAGAACTCTTCTACTCTACTGTGTTTACTATGGGGTCTGAAAATTGAGCTTGCTCAGAACAAAAGAACTGTGCTTCACACACACGGGCCATATCTAGTTCAACTCTGCTTAGGAAACTGACAAGAACAGTAGATCCTCTTCAGTCCAATACACTGTACATCCTGGGAACAGACGCCAGTCCTATTTGCCCTGTGTATGGCAAAGGGAACACAATAGTGACTCTTCTTACTAGAAAACAACTCTTGTTTGTAGGACCATAAACTGCATGTGATTCAACTCCATTTAGGACTGGGAAACAAAAGCTAGCTCGCCTTACAAGAAACACACTCAGCTTTTGAGAAAAGAGCACACTTCTACTCTACTGTGTTTCCTATAGGGCCAAAACAGTGAGCTTGCTCAGAACAAAAGAACTATGCTTCCTGCACACACCGGCCATATCTAGTTCAACTCTGCTTAGGAAACTGACAAGAACAGTAGATCCTCTTCAGTCCAATACACTGTATATGCTGGGAACAGACGCCAGTGCTATTTGCTCTGTGTATTACAATGGGAGCGCAATAGTGACTCTTCTTACCAGAAAACAATTCTTGCTCCTAGGATCAGAAACTGCATGTGATTCAACTCCATATAGGAATGGGAAACAAACGCTAGCTCTGCTTACAAGAAACACACTCTGCTTTTGAGAAAAGAGCACTCTTCTACTCTAGTGTGTTTCCTATGGGGTCCGAACAGTGAGCTTGCTGAGAACAAAAGAACTGTGCTTCCTACACACACGGGCCATATCTAGTTCAACTCTGCTTAGGAAACTGAGAAGAACAGTAGCTCCTCTTCTGTCCAATACACTGTACGTGCAAAGAACAGTAGCAAGTGTTGTTTGCACTGTGTATGGCAATAGGAGCGCAATAGTGACTCTTCTTACCAGAAAACAACTCTTGCTCCGAGGATCACAAACTGCATGTGATTCAACTCCATTTAGGACTGGGAAACAAACGCTAGCTCGCCTTACAAGAAACACACTCTGCTTTTGAGAAAAGAGCACTCTTCTACTCTACTGTGTTTCCTATGGGGTCCGAACAGTGAGCTTGCTCAGAACAAAAGAACTGTGCTTCCTACACACACGGGCCATATCTAGTTCAACTCTGCTTAGGAAACTGACAAGAACAGTAGCTCCTCTTCTGTCCAATTGCAAAGAACAGTAGCAAGTGTTGTTTGCAGTGTGTATGGCAATAGGAGCGCAATAGTGACTCTTCTTACCAGAAAACAACTCTTGCTCATAGGACAAGAAACTGCATGTAATTCAACTCCATTTAGGACTGGGAAACAAACGCTAGCTCACCTTACAAGAAACACACTCTGCTTTTGAGAAAAGAGCACTCTTCTACTCTACGGTGTTTCCTATAGTGCCAGAATAGTGAGCTTGCTCAGAACAAAAGAACAGTGCTTCCTACACACACGGGCTATATCTAGTTCAACTCTGCTTAGGAAACTGACAAGAGCAGTAGATCCTCTTCAGTCCAATACACTGTACATGCTGGGAACCGACGCCAGTGCTATTTGCCCTGTGTATGACAATGGGAGCGCAATAGTGACTCTTCTTACCAGAAAACAACTCTTGCTCCTAGAATCAGAAACTACATGTGATTCAACTCCATTTAGGACTGGGAAACAAACGCTAGCTCGCCTTACAAGAAATATACTCTGCTTTTGAGAAAAGAGCACTCCTCTACTCTACTGTGTTTCCTATGGTGTCCGAACAGTGACCTTGCTCAAAACAAAAGAACTGTGCTTCCTACACACAGAGGCCATATCTAGGTCAACTCTGCTTAGGAAACTGACAAGAACAGTAGCTCCTCTTCTGTCCAATACACTGTACTTGCAAAGAACAGTAGTGAGAGTTGTTAGCACTGTGTATGGCAATAGGAGCACAATAGTGACTCTTCTTACCAGAAAACAACTCTTGCTCATAGGACAAGAAACTGCATGTAATTCAACTCCATTTAGGACTGGGAACCAAATGCTAGCTCACCTTCCAAGAAACACACTCTGCTTTTGAGAAAAGAGCACTCTTCTACTCTTCTGTGTTTTCTATAGGACTAGAACAGTGAGCTTGCTCAGAACAAAAGAACTGTGCTTCCTACACACACGGGCCATATCTCGTTCAACTCTGCTTAGGAAACTGACAAGAACAGTAGCTCCTCTTCAGTCCAATACACTGTACTTGCTGGGAACAGACGTGAGTGCTATTTGCACTGTTTATCGCTAAGGGAGCACAATAGTGACTTTCCTTACCAGAATACATCCCTTGCTCGTAGGACCAGAAACTGCATGTGAATCAACTCCATTTTGGACTGGGAAACAAACGCTAGCTCGCCTTACAAGAAACACACTCTGCTTTTGAGAAAAGAGCACTCTTCTATTCTACTGTGTTTCCTGTGGGGTCCGAACAGTGAGCTTGCTCAGAACAAAAGAACTGTGCTTCCTACACACACGGGCCATATCTCGTTCAACTCTGCTTAGGAAACTGACAAGAACAGTAGCTCCTCTTCTGTCCAATTGCAAAGAACAGTAGCAAGTGTTGTTTGCACTGTGTATGGCAATAGGAGCGCAATAGTGACTCCTCTTACCAGAAAACAACTCTTGCTCATAGGAGAAGAAACTGCATGTAATTCAACTCAATTTAGGACTGGGAAACAAACGCTAGCTCACCTTACAAGAAACACACTCTGCTCTTGAGAAAAGAGCACTCTTCTACTGTACTGTGTTTCCTATAGGGACAGAACAGTGAGCTTGCTCAGAACAAAAGAACTGTGCTTCCTACACACACGAGCCATATCTAGTTCAACTCTGCTTAGGAAACTGACAAGAACAGTAGCTCCTCTTCAGTCCAATACACTGTACTTGCTGGGAACAGACGTGAGTGCTATTTGCACTGTTTATCGCAAAGGGAGCACAATAGTGACTTTCCTTACCAGAATACATCCCTTGCTCGTAGGACCAGAAACTGCATGTGATTCAACTCCACTTAGGACTGGGAACCAAATGCTAGCTCACCTTACAAGAAACACACTCTGCTTTTGAGAAAAGAGCACTCTTCTACTCTTCTGTGTTTCCTATAGGACCAGAACAGTGAGCTTGCTCAGAACAAAAGAACTGTGCTTCCTACACACACGGGCCATATCTCCTTCAACTCTGCTTAGGAAACTGACAAGAACAGTAGCTCCTCTTCAGTCCAATACACTGTACTTGCTGGGAACAGACGCGAGTGCTCTTTGCACTGTTTATGGCAAAGGGAGCACAATAGTGACTTTCCTTACCAGAAAACATCCCTTGTTCATAGGACCAAAAACTGCATGTGATTCAACTCCATTTAGGACTGGGAAACAAACGCTAGCTCACCTTAGAAGAAAAAAACTCTGCTTTTGAGAAAAGAGCACTCTTCTACTCTACTGTGTTTCCTATAGGGCCAGAACAGTGAGCTTGCTCAGAACAAAAGAACTGTGCTTCCTACACACACGGGCTATATCTAGTTCAACTCTACTTAGGAAACTGACAAGAACAGTAGCTCTTATTCAGTCCAATACACTGTACTTGCTGGGAACAGACGCGAGTGCTATTTGCACTGTGTATGGCAATGGGAGCGAAATAGTGACTCTTCTTACCAGAAAACAACTCTTGCTCCTAGGACCAGAAACAGCATGGGATTCAACTCCGTTTCTGACTGGGAAACAAACGCTAGCTAGCCTTACAAGAAACACACTCTGCTTTTGAGAAAAGAGAACTCTTCTACTCTACTGTGTTTACTATGGGGTCTGAAAATTGAGCTTGCTCAGAACAAAAGAACTGTGCTTCACACACACGGGCCATATCTAGTTCAACTCTGCTTAGGAAACTGACAAGAACAGTAGATCCTCTTCAGTCCAATACACTGTACATCCTGGGAACAGACGCCAGTCCTATTTGCCCTGTGTATGGCAAAGGGAACACAATAGTGACTCTTCTTACTAGAAAACAACTCTTGTTTGTAGGACCATAAACTGCATGTGATTCAACTCCATTTAGGACTGGGAAACAAAAGCTAGCTCGCCTTACAAGAAACACACTCAGCTTTTGAGAAAAGAGCACACTTCTACTCTACTGTGTTTCCTATAGGGCCAAAACAGTGAGCTTGCTCAGAACAAAAGAACTATGCTTCCTGCACACACCGGCCATATCTAGTTCTACTCTGCTTAGGAAACTGACAAGAACAGTAGATCCTCTTCAGTCCAATACACTGTATATGCTGGGAACAGACGCCAGTGCTATTTGCTCTGTGTATTACAATGGGAGCGCAATAGTGACTCTTCTTACCAGAAAACAATTCTTGCTCCTAGGATCAGAAACTGCATGTGATTCAACTCCATATAGGAATGGGAAACAAACGCTAGCTCTGCTTACAAGAAACACACTCTGCTTTTGAGAAAAGAGCACTCTTCTACTCTAGTGTGTTTCCTATGGGGTCCGAACAGTGAGCTTGCTGAGAACAAAAGAACTGTGCTTCCTACACACACGGGCCATATCTAGTTCAACTCTGCTTAGGAAACTGACAAGAACAGTAGCTCCTCTTCTGTCCAATACACTGTACGTGCAAAGAACAATAGCAAGTGTTGTTTGCACTGTGTATGGCAATAGGAGCGCAATAGTGACTCTTCTTACCAGAAAACAACTCTTGCTCCGAGGATCACAAACTGCATGTGATTCAACTCCATTTAGGACTGGGAAACAAACGCTAGCTCGCCTTACAAGAAACACACTCTGCTTTTGAGAAAAGAGCACTCTTCTACTCTACTGTGTTTCCTATGGGGTCCGAACAGTGAGCTTGCTCAGAACAAAAGAACTGTGCTTCCTACACACACGGGCCATATCTAGTTCAACTCTGCTTAGGAAACTGACAAGAACAGTAGCTCCTCTTCTGTCCAATTGCAAAGAACAGTAGCAAGTGTTGTTTGCAGTGTGTATGGCAATAGGAGCGCAATAGTGACTCTTCTTACCAGAAAACAACTCTTGCTCATAGGACAAGAAACTGCATGTAATTCAACTCCATTTAGGACTGGGAAACAAACGCTAGCTCACCTTACAAGAAACACACTCTGCTTTTGAGAAAAGAGCACTCTTCTACTCTACGGTGTTTCCTATAGTGCCAGAATAGTGAGCTTGCTCAGAACAAAAGAACAGTGCTTCCTACACACACGGGCTATATCTAGTTCAACTCTGCTTAGGAAACTGACAAGAACAGTAGATCCTCTTCAGTCCAATACACTGTACATGCTGGGAACCGACGCCAGTGCTATTTGCCCTGTGTATGACAATGGGAGCGCAATAGTGACTCTTCTTACCAGAAAACAACTCTTGCTCCTAGAATCAGAAACTACATGTGATTCAACTCCATTTAGGACTGGGAAACAAACGCTAGCTCGCCTTATAAGAAATATACTCTGCTTTTGAGAAAAGAGCACTCCTCTACTCTACTGTGTTTCCTATGGTGTCCGAACAGTGACCTTGCTCAAAACAAAAGAACTGTGCTTCCTACACACAGAGGCCATATCTAGGTCAACTCTGCTTAGGAAACTGACAAGAACAGTAGCTCCTCTTCTGTCCAATACACTGTACTTGCAAAGAACAGTAGTGAGAGTTGTTAGCACTGTGTATGGCAATAGGAGCACAATAGTGACTCTTCTTACCAGAAAACAACTCTTGCCCATAGGACAAGAAACTGCATGTAATTCAACTCCATTTAGGACTGGGAACCAAATGCTAGCTCACCTTCCAAGAAACACACTCTACTTTTGAGAAAAGAGCACTCTTCTACTCTTCTGTGTTTTCTATAGGACTAGAACAGTGAGCTTGCTCAGAACAAAAGAACTGTGCTTCCTACACACACGGGCCATATCTCGTTCAACTCTGCTTAGGAAACTGACAAGAACAGTAGCTCCTCTTCAGTCCAATACACTGTACTTGCTGGGAACAGACGTGAGTGCTATTTGCACTGTTTATCGCTAAGGGAGCACAATAGTGACTTTCCTTACCAGAATACATCCCTTGCTCGTAGGACCAGAAACTGCATGTGATTCAACTCCATTTTGGAATGGGAAACAAACGCTAGCTCGCCTTACAAGAAACACACTCTGCTTTTGAGAAAAGAGCACTCTTCTATTCTACTGTGTTTCCTGTGGGGTCCGAACAGTGAGCTTGCTCAGAACAAAAGAACTGTGCTTCCTACACACACGGGCCATATCTAGTTCAACTCTGCTTAGGAAACTGACAAGAACAGCAGCTCTTATTCAGTCCAATACACTGTACTTGCTGGGAAGAGACGCCAGTGCTATTTGCACTGTGTATGGCAATGGGAGCGAAATAGTGACTCTTCTTACCAGAAAACAACTCTTGCTCCTAGGACCAGAAACAGCATGGGATTCAACTCCGTTTCTGACTGGGAAACAAACGCTAGCTAGCCTTACAAGAAACACACTCTGCTTTTGAGAAAAGAGAACTCTTCTACTCTACTGTGTTTACTATGGGGTCTGAAAATTGAGCTTGCTCAGAACAAAAGAACTGTGCTTCACACACACGGGCCATATCTAGTTCAACTCTGCTTAGGAAACTGACAAGAACAGTAGATCCTCTTCAGTCCAATACACTGTACATCCTGGGAACAGACGCCAGTCCTATTTGCCCTGTGTATGGCAAAGGGAACACAATAGTGACTCTTCTTACTAGAAAACAACTCTTGTTTGTAGGACCATAAACTGCATGTGATTCAACTCCATTTAGGACTGGGAAACAAAAGCTAGCTCGCCTTACAAGAAACACACTCAGCTTTTGAGAAAAGAGCACACTTCTACTCTACTGTGTTTCCTATAGGGCCAAAACAGTGAGCTTGCTCAGAACAAAAGAACTATGCTTCCTGCACACACCGGCCATATCTAGTTCAACTCTGCTTAGGAAACTGACAAGAACAGTAGATCCTCTTCAGTCCAATACACTGTATATGCTGGGAACAGACGCCAGTGCTATTTGCTCTGTGTATTACAATGGGAGCGCAATAGTGACTCTTCTTACCAGAAAACAATTCTTGCTCCTAGGATCAGAAACTGCATGTGATTCAACTCCATATAGGAATGGGAAACAAACGCTAGCTCTGCTTACAAGAAACACACTCTGCTTTTGAGAAAAGAGCACTCTTCTACTCTAGTGTGTTTCCTATGGGGTCCGAACAGTGAGCTTGCTGAGAACAAAAGAACTGTGCTTCCTACACACACGGGCCATATCTAGTTCAACTCTGCTTAGGAAACTGACAAGAACAGTAGCTCCTCTTCTGTCCAATACACTGTACGTGCAAAGAACAGTAGCAAGTGTTGTTTGCACTGTGTATGGCAATAGGAGCGCAATAGTGACTCTTCTTACCAGAAAACAACTCTTGCTCCGAGGATCACAAACTGCATGTGATTCAACTCCATTTAGGACTGGGAAACAAACGCTAGCTCGCCTTACAAGAAACACACTCTGCTTTTGAGAAAAGAGCACTCTTCTACTCTACTGTGTTTCCTATGGGGTCCGAACAGTGAGCTTGCTCAGAACAAAAGAACTGTGCTTCCTACACACACGGGCCATATCTAGTTCAACTCTGCTTAGGAAACTGACAAGAACAGTAGCTCCTCTTCTGTCCAATTGCAAAGAACAGTAGCAAGTGTTGTTTGCAGTGTGTATGGCAATAGGAGCGCAATAGTGACTCTTCTTACCAGAAAACAACTCTTGCTCATAGGACAAGAAACTGCATGTAATTCAACTCCATTTAGGACTGGGAAACAAACGCTAGCTCACCTTACAAGAAACACACTCTGCTTTTGAGAAAAGAGCACTCTTCTACTCTACGGTGTTTCCTATAGTGCCAGAATAGTGAGCTTGCTCAGAACAAAAGAACAGTGCTTCCTACACACACGGGCTATATCTAGTTCAACTCTGCTTAGGAAACTGACAAGAACAGTAGATCCTCTTCAGTCCAATACACTGTACATGCTGGGAACCGACGCCAGTGCTATTTGCCCTGTGTATGACAATGGGAGCGCAATAGTGACTCTTCTTACCAGAAAACAACTCTTGCTCCTAGAATCAGAAACTACATGTGATTCAACTCCCTTTAGGACTGGGAAACAAACGCTAGCTCGCCTTACAAGAAATATACTCTGCTTTTGAGAAAAGAGCACTCCTCTACTCTACTGTGTTTCCTATGGTGTCCGAACAGTGACCTTGCTCAAAACAAAAGAACTGTGCTTCCTACACACAGAGGCCATATCTAGGTCGACTCTGCTTAGGAAACTGACAAGAACAGTAGCTCCTCTTCTGTCCAATACACTGTACTTGCAAAGAACAGTAGTGAGAGTTGTTAGCACTGTGTATGGCAATAGGAGCACAATAGTGACTCTTCTTACCAGAAAACAACTCTTGCTCATAGGACAAGAAACTGCATGTAATTCAACTCCATTTAGGACTGGGAACCAAATGCTAGCTCACCTTCCAAGAAACACACTCTACTTTTGAGAAAAGAGCACTCTTCTACTCTTCTGTGTTTTCTATAGGACTAGAACAGTGAGCTTGCTCAGAACAAAAGAACTGTGCTTCCTACACACACGGGCCATATCTCGTTCAACTCTGCTTAGGAAACTGACAAGAACAGTAGCTCCTCTTCAGTCCAATACACTGTACTTGCTGGGAACAGACGTGAGTGCTATTTGCACTGTTTATCGCTAAGGGAGCACAATAGTGACTTTCCTTACCAGAATACATCCCTTGCTCGTAGGACCAGAAACTGCATGTGATTCAACTCCATTTTGGAATGGGAAACAAACGCTAGCTCGCCTTACAAGAAACACACTCTGCTTTTGAGAAAAGAGCACTCTTCTATTCTACTGTGTTTCCTGTGGGGTCCGAACAGTGAGCTTGCTCAGAACAAAAGAACTGTGCTTCCTACACACACGGGCCATATCTCGTTCAACTCTGCTTAGGAAACTGACAAGAACAGCAGCTCTTATTCAGTCCAATACACTGTACTTGCTGGGAAGAGACGCCAGTGCTATTTGCACTGTGTATGGCAATGGGAGCGAAATAGTGACTCTTCTTACCAGAAAACAACTCTTGCTCCTAGGACCAGAAACAGCATGGGATTCAACTCCGTTTCTGACTGGGAAACAAACGCTAGCTAGCCTTACAAGAAACACACTCTGCTTTTGAGAAAAGAGAACTCTTCTACTCTACTGTGTTTACTATGGGGTCTGAAAATTGAGCTTGCTCAGAACAAAAGAACTGTGCTTCACACACACGGGCCATATCTAGTTCAACTCTGCTTAGGAAACTGACAAGAACAGTAGATCCTCTTCAGTCCAATACACTGTACATCCTGGGAACAGACGCCAGTCCTATTTGCCCTGTGTATGGCAAAGGGAACACAATAGTGACTCTTCTTACTAGAAAACAACTCTTGTTTGTAGGACCATAAACTGCATGTGATTCAACTCCATTTAGGACTGGGAAACAAAAGCTAGCTCGCCTTACAAGAAACACACTCAGCTTTTGAGAAAAGAGCACACTTCTACTCTACTGTGTTTCCTATAGGGCCAAAACAGTGAGCTTGCTCAGAACAAAAGAACTATGCTTCCTGCACACACCGGCCATATCTAGTTCAACTCTGCTTAGGAAACTGACAAGAACAGTAGATCCTCTTCAGTCCAATACACTGTATATGCTGGGAACAGACGCCAGTGCTATTTGCTCTGTGTATTACAATGGGAGCGCAATAGTGACTCTTCTTACCAGAAAACAATTCTTGCTCCTAGGATCAGAAACTGCATGTGATTCAACTCCATATAGGAATGGGAAACAAACGCTAGCTCTGCTTACAAGAAACACACTCTGCTTTTGAGAAAAGAGCACTCTTCTACTCTAGTGTGTTTCCTATGGGGTCCGAACAGTGAGCTTGCTGAGAACAAAAGAACTGTGCTTCCTACACACACGGGCCATATCTAGTTCAACTCTGCTTAGGAAACTGAGAAGAACAGTAGCTCCTCTTCTGTCCAATACACTGTACGTGCAAAGAACAGTAGCAAGTGTTGTTTGCACTGTGTATGGCAATAGGAGCGCAATAGTGACTCTTCTTACCAGAAAACAACTCTTGCTCCGAGGATCACAAACTGCATGTGATTCAACTCCATTTAGGACTGGGAAACAAACGCTAGCTCGCCTTACAAGAAACACACTCTGCTTTTGAGAAAAGAGCACTCTTCTACTCTACTGTGTTTCCTATGGGGTCCGAACAGTGAGCTTGCTCAGAACAAAAGAACTGTGCTTCCTACACACACGGGCCATATCTAGTTCAACTCTGCTTAGGAAACTGACAAGAACAGTAGCTCCTCTTCTGTCCAATTGCAAAGAACAGTAGCAAGTGTTGTTTGCAGTGTGTATGGCAATAGGAGCGCAATAGTGACTCTTCTTACCAGAAAACAACTCTTGCTCATAGGACAAGAAACTGCATGTAATTCAACTCCATTTAGGACTGGGAAACAAACGCTAGCTCACCTTACAAGAAACACACTCTGCTTTTGAGAAAAGAGCACTCTTCTACTCTACGGTGTTTCCTATAGTGCCAGAATAGTGAGCTTGCTCAGAACAAAAGAACAGTGCTTCCTACACACACGGGCTATATCTAGTTCAACTCTGCTTAGGAAACTGACAAGAACAGTAGATCCTCTTCAGTCCAATACACTGTACATGCTGGGAACCGACGCCAGTGCTATTTGCCCTGTGTATGACAATGGGAGCGCAATAGTGACTCTTCTTACCAGAAAACAACTCTTGCTCCTAGAATCAGAAACTACATGTGATTCAACTCCATTTAGGACTGGGAAACAAACGCTAGCTCGCCTTACAAGAAATATACTCTGCTTTTGAGAAAAGAGCACTCCTCTACTCTACTGTGTTTCCTATGGTGTCCGAACAGTGACCTTGCTCAAAACAAAAGAACTGTGCTTCCTACACACAGAGGCCATATCTAGGTCAACTCTGCTTAGGAAACTGACAAGAACAGTAGCTCCTCTTCTGTCCAATACACTGTACTTGCAAAGAACAGTAGTGAGAGTTGTTAGCACTGTGTATGGCAATAGGAGCACAATAGTGACTCTTCTTACCAGAAAACAACTCTTGCTCATAGGACAAGAAACTGCATGTAATTCAACTCCATTTAGGACTGGGAACCAAATGCTAGCTCACCTTCCAAGAAACACACTCTGCTTTTGAGAAAAGAGCACTCTTCTACTCTTCTGTGTTTTCTATAGGACTAGAACAGTGAGCTTGCTCAGAACAAAAGAACTGTGCTTCCTACACACACGGGCCATATCTCGTTCAACTCTGCTTAGGAAACTGACAAGAACAGTAGCTCCTCTTCAGTCCAATACACTGTACTTGCTGGGAACAGACGTGAGTGCTATTTGCACTGTTTATCGCTAAGGGAGCACAATAGTGACTTTCCTTACCAGAATACATCCCTTGCTCGTAGGACCAGAAACTGCATGTGAATCAACTCCATTTTGGACTGGGAAACAAACGCTAGCTCGCCTTACAAGAAACACACTCTGCTTTTGAGAAAAGAGCACTCTTCTATTCTACTGTGTTTCCTGTGGGGTCCGAACAGTGAGCTTGCTCAGAACAAAAGAACTGTGCTTCCTACACACACGGGCCATATCTCGTTCAACTCTGCTTAGGAAACTGACAAGAACAGTAGCTCCTCTTCTGTCCAATTGCAAAGAACAGTAGCAAGTGTTGTTTGCACTGTGTATGGCAATAGGAGCGCAATAGTGACTCCTCTTACCAGAAAACAACTCTTGCTCATAGGAGAAGAAACTGCATGTAATTCAACTCAATTTAGGACTGGGAAACAAACGCTAGCTCACCTTACAAGAAACACACTCTGCTCTTGAGAAAAGAGCACTCTTCTACTGTACTGTGTTTCCTATAGGGACAGAACAGTGAGCTTGCTCAGAACAAAAGAACTGTGCTTCCTACACACACGAGCCATATCTAGTTCAACTCTGCTTAGGAAACTGACAAGAACAGTAGCTCCTCTTCAGTCCAATACACTGTACTTGCTGGGAACAGACGTGAGTGCTATTTGCACTGTTTATCGCAAAGGGAGCACAATAGTGACTTTCCTTACCAGAATACATCCCTTGCTCGTAGGACCAGAAACTGCATGTGATTCAACTCCACTTAGGACTGGGAACCAAATGCTAGCTCACCTTACAAGAAACACACTCTGCTTTTGAGAAAAGAGCACTCTTCTACTCTTCTGTGTTTCCTATAGGACCAGAACAGTGAGCTTGCTCAGAACAAAAGAACTGTGCTTCCTACACACACGGGCCATATCTCCTTCAACTCTGCTTAGGAAACTGACAAGAACAGTAGCTCCTCTTCAGTCCAATACACTGTACTTGCTGGGAACAGACGCGAGTGCTCTTTGCACTGTTTATGGCAAAGGGAGCACAATAGTGACTTTCCTTACCAGAAAACATCCCTTGTTCATAGGACCAAAAACTGCATGTGATTCAACTCCATTTAGGACTGGGAAACAAACGCTAGCTCACCTTAGAAGAAAAAAACTCTGCTTTTGAGAAAAGAGCACTCTTCTACTCTACTGTGTTTCCTATAGGGCCAGAACAGTGAGCTTGCTCAGAACAAAAGAACTGTGCTTCCTACACACACGGGCTATATCTAGTTCAACTCTACTTAGGAAACTGACAAGAACAGTAGCTCTTATTCAGTCCAATACACTGTACTTGCTGGGAACAGACGCGAGTGCTATTTGCACTGTGTATGGCAATGGGAGCGAAATAGTGACTCTTCTTACCAGAAAACAACTCTTGCTCCTAGGACCAGAAACAGCATGGGATTCAACTCCGTTTCTGACTGGGAAACAAACGCTAGCTAGCCTTACAAGAAACACACTCTGCTTTTGAGAAAAGAGAACTCTTCTACTCTACTGTGTTTACTATGGGGTCCGAAAATTGAGCTTGCTCAGAACAAAAGAACTGTGCTTCACACACACGGGCCATATCTAGTTCAACTCTGCTTAGGAAACTGACAAGAACAGTAGATCCTCTTCAGTCCAATACACTGTACATGCTGGGAACAGACGCCAGTCCTATTTGCCCTGTGTATGGCAAAGGGAACACAATAGTGACTCTTCTTACTAGAAAACAACTCTTGTTTGTAGGACCATAAACTGCATGTGATTCAACTCCATTTAGGACTGGGAAACAAAAGCTAGCTCGCCTTACAAGAAACACACTCAGCTTTTGAGAAAAGAGCACACTTCTACTCTACTGTGTTTCCTATAGGGCCAAAACAGTGAGCTTGCTCAGAACAAAAGAACTGTGCTTCCTGCACACACCAGCCATATCTAGTTCAACTCTGCTTAGGAAACTGACAAGAACAGTAGATCCTCTTCAGTCCAATACACTGTATATGCTGGGAACAGACGCCAGTGCTATTTGCTCTGTGTATTACAATGGGAGCGCAATAGTGACTCTTCTTACCAGAAAACAATTCTTGCTCCTAGGATCAGAAACTGCATGTGATTCAACTCCATATAGGAATGGGAAACAAACGCTAGCTCTGCTTACAAGAAACACACTCTGCTTTTGAGAAAAGAGCACTCTTCTACTCTAGTGTGTTTCCTATGGGTTCCGAACAGTGAGCTTGCTGAGAACAAAAGAACTGTGCTTCCTACACACACGGGCCATATCTAGTTCAACTCTGCTTAGGAAACTGAGAAGAACAGTAGCTCCTCTTCTGTCCAATACACTGTACGTGCAAAGAACAGTAGCAAGTGTTGTTTGCACTGTGTATGGCAATAGGAGCGCAATAGTGACTCTTCTTACCAGAAAACAACTCTTGCTCCGAGGATCACAAACTGCATGTGATTCAACTCCATTTAGGACTGGGAAACAAACGCTAGCTCGCCTTACAAGAAACACTCTGCTTTTGAGAAAAGAGCACTCTTCTACTCTACTGTGTTTCCTATGGGGTCCGAACAGTGAGCTTGCTCAGAACAAAAGAACTGTGCTTCCTACACACACGGGCCATATCTAGTTCAACTCTGCTTAGGAAACTGACAAGAACAGTAGCTCCTCTTCTGTCCAATTGCAAAGAACAGTAGCAAGTGTTGTTTGCAGTGTGTATGGCAATAGGAGCGCAATAGTGACTCTTCTTACCAGAAAACAACTCTTGCTCATAGGACAAGAAACTGCATGTAATTCAACTCCATTTAGAACTGGGAAACAAACGCTAGCTCACCTTACAAGAAACACACTCTGCTTTTGAGAAAAGAGCACTCGTCTACTCTACGGTGTTTCCTATAGTGCCAGAATAGTGAGCTTGCTCAGAACAAAAGAACAGTGCTTCCTACACACACGGGCTATATCTAGTTCAACTCTACTTAGGAAACTAACAAGAACAGTAGATCCTCTTCAGTCCAATACACTGTACATGCTGGGAACCGACGCCAGTGCTATTTGCCCTGTGTATGACAATGGGAGCGCAATAGTGACTCTTCTTACCAGAAAACAACTCTTGCTCCTAGAATCAGAAACTACATGTGATTCAACTCCCTTTAGGACTGGGAAACAAACGCTAGCTCGCCTTACAAGAAATATACTCTGCTTTTGAGAAAAGAGCACTCCTCTACTCTACTGTGTTTCCTATGGTGTCCGAACAGTGACCTTGCTCAAAACAAAAGAACTGTGCTTCCTACACACAGAGGCCATATCTAGTTCAACTCTGCTTAGGAAACTGACAAGAACAGTAGCTCCTCTTCTGTCCAATACACTGTACTTGCAAAGAACAGTAGTGATAGTTGTTAGCACTGTGTATGGCAATAGGAGCACAATAGTGACTCTTCTTACCAGAAAACAACTCTTGCTCATAGGACAAGAAACTGCATGTAATTCAACTCCATTTAGGACTGGGAACCAAATGCTAGCTCACCTTCCAAGAAACACACTCTGCTTTTGAGAAAAGAGCACTCTTCTACTCTTCTGTGTTTCCTATAGGACTAGAACAGTGAGCTTGCTCAGAACAAAAGAACTGTGCTTCCTACACACACGGGCCATATCTCGTTCAACTCTGCTTAGGAAACTGACAAGAACAGTAGATCATCTTCAGTCCAATACACTGTACTTGCTGGGAACAGACGTGAGTGCTATTTGCACTGTTTATCGCTAAGGGAGCACAATAGTGACTTTCCTTACCAGAATACATCCCTTGCTCGTAGGACCAGAAACTGCATGTGATTCAACTCCATTTTGGACTGGAAAACAAACGCTAGCTCGCCTTACAAGAAACACACTCTGCTTTTGAGAAAAGAGCACTCTTCTATTCTACTGTGTTTCCTGTGGGGTCCGAACAGTGAGCTTGCTCAGAACAAAAGAACTGTGCTTCCTACACACACGGGCCATATCTCCTTCAACTCTGCTTAGGAAACTGACAAGAACAGTAGCTCCTCTTCTGTCCAATTGCAAAGAACAGTAGCAAGTGTTGTTTGCACTGTGTATGGCAATAGGAGCGCAATAGTGACTCCTCTTACCAGAAAACAACTCTTGCTCATAGGAGAAGAAACTGCATGTAATTCAACTCAATTTAGGACTGGGAAACAAACGCTAGCTCACCTTACAAGAAACACACTCTGCTCTTGAGAAAAGAGCACTCTTCTACTCTACTGTGTTTCCTATAGGGACAGAACAGTGAGCTTGCTCAGAACAAAAGAACTGTGCTTCCTAAAAACACGAGCCATATCTAGTTCAACTCTGCTTAGGAAACTGACAAGAACAGTAGCTCCTCTTCAGTCCAATACACTGTACTTGCTGGGAACAGACGTGAGTGTTATTTGCACTGTTTATCGCAAAGGGAGCTCAATAGTGACTTTCCTTACCAGAATACATCCCTTGCTCGTAGGACCAGAAACTGCATGTGATTCAACTCCATTTTGGACTGGGAAACAAACGCTAGCTTGCCTTACAAGAAACACACTCTGCTTCTGAGAAAAGAGCACTCTTCTGTTCTACTGTGTTTCCTATGGGGTCCGAACAGTGAGCTTACTCAGAACAAAAGAACTATGCTTCCTGCACACACCGGCCATATCTAGTTCAACTCTGCTTAGGAAACTGACAAGAACAGTAGATCCTCTTCAGTCCAATACACTGTATATGCTGGGAACAGACGCCAGTGCTATTTGCTCTGTGTATTACAATGGGAGCGCAATAGTGACTCTTCTTACCAGAAAACAATTCTTGCTCCTAGGATCAGAAACTGCATGTGATTCAACTCCATATAGGAATGGGAAACAAACGCTAGCTCTGCTTACAAGAAACACACTCTGCTTTTGAGAAAAGAGCACTCTTCTACTCTAGTGTGTTTCCTATGGGGTCCGAACAGTGAGCTTGCTGAGAACAAAAGAACTGTGCTTCCTACACACACGGGCCATATCTAGTTCAACTCTGCTTAGGAAACTGAGAAGAACAGTAGCTCCTCTTCTGTCCAATACACTGTACGTGCAAAGAACAGTAGCAAGTGTTGTTTGCACTGTGTATGGCAATAGGAGCGCAATAGTGACTCTTCTTACCAGAAAACAACTCTTGCTCCGAGGATCACAAACTGCATGTGATTCAACTCCATTTAGGACTGGGAAACAAACGCTAGCTCGCCTTACAAGAAACACACTCTGCTTTTGAGAAAAGAGCACTCTTCTACTCTACTGTGTTTCCTATGGGGTCCGAACAGTGAGCTTGCTCAGAACAAAAGAACTGTGCTTCCTACACACACGGGCCATATCTAGTTCAACTCTGCTTAGGAAACTGACAAGAACAGTAGCTCCTCTTCTGTCCAATTGCAAAGAACAGTAGCAAGTGTTGTTTGCAGTGTGTATGGCAATAGGAGCGCAATAGTGACTCTTCTTACCAGAAAACAACTCTTGCTCATAGGACAAGAAACTGCATGTAATTCAACTCCATTTAGGACTGGGAAACAAACGCTAGCTCACCTTACAAGAAACACACTCTGCTTTTGAGAAAAGAGCACTCTTCTACTCTACGGTGTTTCCTATAGTGCCAGAATAGTGAGCTTGCTCAGAACAAAAGAACAGTGCTTCCTACACACACGGGCTATATCTAGTTCAACTCTGCTTAGGAAACTGACAAGAGCAGTAGATCCTCTTCAGTCCAATACACTGTACATGCTGGGAACCGACGCCAGTGCTATTTGCCCTGTGTATGACAATGGGAGCGCAATAGTGACTCTTCTTACCAGAAAACAACTCTTGCTCCTAGAATCAGAAACTACATGTGATTCAACTCCATTTAGGACTGGGAAACAAACGCTAGCTCGCCTTACAAGAAATATACTCTGCTTTTGAGAAAAGAGCACTCCTCTACTCTACTGTGTTTCCTATGGTGTCCGAACAGTGACCTTGCTCAAAACAAAAGAACTGTGCTTCCTACACACAGAGGCCATATCTAGGTCAACTCTGCTTAGGAAACTGACAAGAACAGTAGCTCCTCTTCTGTCCAATACACTGTACTTGCAAAGAACAGTAGTGAGAGTTGTTAGCACTGTGTATGGCAATAGGAGCACAATAGTGACTCTTCTTACCAGAAAACAACTCTTGCTCATAGGACAAGAAACTGCATGTAATTCAACTCCATTTAGGACTGGGAACCAAATGCTAGCTCACCTTCCAAGAAACACACTCTGCTTTTGAGAAAAGAGCACTCTTCTACTCTTCTGTGTTTTCTATAGGACTAGAACAGTGAGCTTGCTCAGAACAAAAGAACTGTGCTTCCTACACACACGGGCCATATCTCGTTCAACTCTGCTTAGGAAACTGACAAGAACAGTAGCTCCTCTTCAGTCCAATACACTGTACTTGCTGGGAACAGACGTGAGTGCTATTTGCACTGTTTATCGCTAAGGGAGCACAATAGTGACTTTCCTTACCAGAATACATCCCTTGCTCGTAGGACCAGAAACTGCATGTGAATCAACTCCATTTTGGACTGGGAAACAAACGCTAGCTCGCCTTACAAGAAACACACTCTGCTTTTGAGAAAAGAGCACTCTTCTATTCTACTGTGTTTCCTGTGGGGTCCGAACAGTGAGCTTGCTCAGAACAAAAGAACTGTGCTTCCTACACACACGGGCCATATCTCGTTCAACTCTGCTTAGGAAACTGACAAGAACAGTAGCTCCTCTTCTGTCCAATTGCAAAGAACAGTAGCAAGTGTTGTTTGCACTGTGTATGGCAATAGGAGCGCAATAGTGACTCCTCTTACCAGAAAACAACTCTTGCTCATAGGAGAAGAAACTGCATGTAATTCAACTCAATTTAGGACTGGGAAACAAACGCTAGCTCACCTTACAAGAAACACACTCTGCTCTTGAGAAAAGAGCACTCTTCTACTGTACTGTGTTTCCTATAGGGACAGAACAGTGAGCTTGCTCAGAACAAAAGAACTGTGCTTCCTACACACACGAGCCATATCTAGTTCAACTCTGCTTAGGAAACTGACAAGAACAGTAGCTCCTCTTCAGTCCAATACACTGTACTTGCTGGGAACAGACGTGAGTGCTATTTGCACTGTTTATCGCAAAGGGAGCACAATAGTGACTTTCCTTACCAGAATACATCCCTTGCTCGTAGGACCAGAAACTGCATGTGATTCAACTCCACTTAGGACTGGGAACCAAATGCTAGCTCACCTTACAAGAAACACACTCTGCTTTTGAGAAAAGAGCACTCTTCTACTCTTCTGTGTTTCCTATAGGACCAGAACAGTGAGCTTGCTCAGAACAAAAGAACTGTGCTTCCTACACACACGGGCCATATCTCGTTCAACTCTGCTTAGGAAACTGACAAGAACTGTAGCTCCTCTTCAGTCCAATACACTGTACTTGCTGGGAACAGACGTGAGTGCTATTTGCACTGTTTATCGCTAAGGGAGCACAATAGTGACTTTCCTTACCAGAATACATCCCTTGCTCGTAGGACCAGAAACTGCATGTGATTCAACTCCATTTTGGACTGGGAAACAAACGCTAGCTCGCCTTACAAGAAACACACTCTGCTTTTGAGAAAAGAGCACTCTTCTATTCTACTGTGTTTCCTGTGGGGTCCGAACAGTGAGCTTGCTCAGAACAAAAGAACTGTGCTTCCTACACACACGGGCCATATCTCGTTCAACTCTGCTTAGGAAACTGACAAGAACAGCAGCTCTTATTCAGTCCAATACATTGTACTTGCTGGGAAGAGACGCCAGTGCTATTTGCACTGTGTATGGCAATGGGAGCGAAATAGTGACTCTTCTTACCAGAAAACAACTCTTGCTCCTAGGACCAGAAACAGCATGGGATTCAACTCCGTTTCTGACTGGGAAACAAACGCTAGCTAGCCTTACAAGAAACACACTCTGCTTTTGAGAAAAGAGAACTCTTCTACTCTACTGTGTTTACTATGGGGTCTGAAAATTGAGCTTGCTCAGAACAAAAGAACTGTGCTTCACACACACGGGCCATATCTAGTTCAACTCTGCTTAGGAAACTGACAAGAACAGTAGATCCTTTTCAGTCCAATACACTGTACATCCTGGGAACAGACGCCAGTCCTATTTGCCCTGTGTATGGCAAAGGGAACACAATAGTGACTCTTCTTACTAGAAAACAACTCTTGTTTGTAGGACCATAAACTGCATGTGATTCAACTCCATTTAGGACTGGGAAACAAAAGCTAGCTCGCCTTACAAGAAACACACTCAGCTTTTGAGAAAAGAGCACACTTCTACTCTACTGTGTTTCCTATAGGGCCAAAACAGTGAGCTTGCTCAGAACAAAAGAACTGTGCTTCCTGCACACACCGGCCATATCTAGTTCAACTCTGCTTAGGAAACTGACAAGAACAGTAGATCCTCTTCAGTCCAATACACTGTATATGCTGAGAACAGACGCCAGTGCTATTTGCTCTGTGTATTACAATGGGAGCGCAATAGTGACTCTTCTTACCAGAAAACAATTCTTGCTCCTAGGATCAGAAACTGCATGTGATTCAACTCCATATAGGAATGGGAAACAAACGCTAGCTCTGCTTACAAGAAACACACTCTGCTTTTGAGAAAAGAGCACTCTTCTACTCTAGTGTGTTTCCTATGGGGTCCGAACAGTGAGCTTGCTGAGAACAAAAGAACTGTGCTTCCTACACACACGGGCCATATCTAGTTCAACTCTGCTTAGGAAACTGAGAAGAACAGTAGCTCCTCTTCTGTCCAATACACTGTACGTGCAAAGAACAGTAGCAAGTGTTGTTTGCACTGTGTATGGCAATAGGAGCGCAATAGTGACTCTTCTTACCAGAAAACAACTCTTGCTCCGAGGATCACAAACTGCATGTGATTCAACTCCATTTAGGACTGGGAAACAAACGCTAGCTCGCCTTACAAGAAACACACTCTGCTTTTGAGAAAAGAGCACTCTTCTACTCTACTGTGTTTCCTATGGGGTCCGAACAGTGAGCTTGCTCAGAACAAAAGAACTGTGCTTCCTACACACACGGGCTATGTCTAGTTCAACTCTACTTAGGAAACTGACAAGAACAGTAGCTCCTATTCAGTCCAATACACTGTACTTGCTGGGAACAGACGCGAGTGCTATTTGCACTGTGTATGGCAATGGGAGCGAAATAGTGACTCTTCTTACCAGAAAACAACTCTTGCTCCTAGGACCAGAAACAGCATGGGATTCAACTCCGTTTCTGACTGGGAAACAAACGCTAGCTAGCCTTACAAGAAACACACTCTGCTTTTGAGAAAAGAGAACTCTTCTACTCTACTGTGTTTACTATGGGGTCCGAAAATTGAGCTTGCTCAGAACAAAAGAACTGTGCTTCACACACACGGGCCATATCTAGTTCAACTCTGCTTAGGAAACTGACAAGAACAGTAGATCCTCTTCAGTCCAATACACTGTACATCCTGGGAACAGACGCCAGTCCTATTTGCCCTGTGTATGGCAAAGGGAACACAATAGTGACTCTTCTTACTAGAAAACAACTCTTGTTTGTAGGACCATAAACTGCATGTGATTCAACTCCATTTAGGACTGGGAAACAAACGCTAGCTCGCCTTACAAGAAACACACTCAGCTTTTGAGAAAAGAGCACACTTCTACTCTACTGTGTTTCCTATAGGGCCAAAACAGTGAGCTTGCTCAGAACAAAAGAACTGTGCTTCCTGCACACACCGGCCATATCTAGTTCAACTCTGCTTAGGAAACTGACAAGAACAGTAGATCCTCTTCAGTCCAATACACTGTACATGCTGGGAACAGACGCCAGTGCTATTTGCTCTGTGTATTACAATGGGAGCACAATAGTGACTCTTCTTACCAGAAAACAATTCTTGCTCCTAGGATCAGAAACTGCATGTGATTCAACTCCATTTAGGACTGGGAAACAAACGCTAGCTCGCCTTACAAGAAACACACTCTGCTTTTGAGAAAAGAGCACTCTTCTACTCTACTGTGTTTCCTATGGGGTCCGAACAGTGAGCTTGCTCAGAACAAAAGAACTGTGCTTCCTACACACACGGGCCATATCTAGTTCAACTCTGCTTAGGAAACTGACAAGAACAGTAGCTCCTCTTCTGTCCAATTGCAAAGAACAGTAGCAAGTGTTGTTTGCAGTGTGTATGGCAATAGGAGCGCAATAGTGACTCTTCTTACCAGAAAACAACTCTTGCTCATAGGACAAGAAACTGCATGTAATTCAACTCCATTTAGGACTGGGAAACAAACGCTAGCTCACCTTACAAGAAACACACTCTGCTTTTGAGAAAAGAGCACTCGTCTACTCTACGGTGTTTCCTATAGTGCCAGAATAGTGAGCTTGCTCAGAACAAAAGAACTGTGCTTCCTACACACACGGGCCATATCTCGTTCAACTCTGCTTAGGAAACTGACAAGAACAGCAGCTCTTATTCAGTCCAATACATTGTACTTGCTGGGAAGAGACGCCAGTGCTATTTGCACTGTGTATGGCAATGGGAGCGAAATAGTGACTCTTCTTACCAGAAAACAACTCTTGCTCCTAGGACCAGAAACAGCATGGGATTCAACTCCGTTTCTGACTGGGAAACAAACGCTAGCTAGCCTTACAAGAAACACACTCTGCTTTTGAGAAAAGAGAACTCTTCTACTCTACTGTGTTTACTATGGGGTCTGAAAATTGAGCTTGCTCAGAACAAAAGAACTGTGCTTCACACACACGGGCCATATCTAGTTCAACTCTGCTTAGGAAACTGACAAGAACAGTAGATCCTTTTCAGTCCAATACACTGTACATCCTGGGAACAGACGCCAGTCCTATTTGCCCTGTGTATGGCAAAGGGAACACAATAGTGACTCTTCTTACTAGAAAACAACTCTTGTTTGTAGGACCATAAACTGCATGTGATTCAACTCCATTTAGGACTGGGAAACAAAAGCTAGCTCGCCTTACAAGAAACACACTCAGCTTTTGAGAAAAGAGCACACTTCTACTCTACTGTGTTTCCTATAGGGCCAAAACAGTGAGCTTGCTCAGAACAAAAGAACTGTGCTTCCTGCACACACCGGCCATATCTAGTTCAACTCTGCTTAGGAAACTGACAAGAACAGTAGATCCTCTTCAGTCCAATACACTGTATATGCTGGGAACAGACGCCAGTGCTATTTGCTCTGTGTATTACAATGGGAGCGCAATAGTGACTCTTCTTACCAGAAAACAATTCTTGCTCCTAGGATCAGAAACTGCATGTGATTCAACTCCATATAGGAATGGGAAACAAACGCTAGCTCTGCTTACAAGAAACACACTCTGCTTTTGAGAAAAGAGCACTCTTCTACTCTAGTGTGTTTTCTATGGGGTCCGAACAGTGAGCTTGCTGAGAACAAAAGAACTGTGCTTCCTACACACACGGGCCATATCTAGTTCAACTCTGCTTAGGAAACTGAGAAGAACAGTAGCTCCTCTTCTGTCCAATACACTGTACGTGCAAAGAACAGTAGCAAGTGTTGTTTGCACTGTGTATGGCAATAGGAGCGCAATAGTGACTCTTCTTACCAGAAAACAACTCTTGCTCCGAGGATCACAAACTGCATGTGATTCAACTCCATTTAGGACTGGGAAACAAACGCTAGCTCGCCTTACAAGAAACACACTCTGCTTTTGAGAAAAGAGCACTCTTCTACTCTACTGTGTTTCCTATGGGGTCCGAACAGTGAGCTTGCTCAGAACAAAAGAACTGTGCTTCCTACACACACGGGCTATGTCTAGTTCAACTCTACTTAGGAAACTGACAAGAACAGTAGCTCCTATTCAGTCCAATACACTGTACTTGCTGGGAACAGACGCGAGTGCTATTTGCACTGTGTATGGCAATGGGAGCGAAATAGTGACTCTTCTTACCAGAAAACAACTCTTGCTCCTAGGACCAGAAACAGCATGGGATTCAACTCCGTTTCTGACTGGGAAACAAACGCTAGCTAGCCTTACAAGAAACACACTCTGCTTTTGAGAAAAGAGAACTCTTCTACTCTACTGTGTTTACTATGGGGTCCGAAAATTGAGCTTGCTCAGAACAAAAGAACTGTGCTTCACACACACGGGCCATATCTAGTTCAACTCTGCTTAGGAAACTGACAAGAACAGTAGATCCTCTTCAGTCCAATACACTGTACATCCTGGGAACAGACGCCAGTCCTATTTGCCCTGTGTATGGCAAAGGGAACACAATAGTGACTCTTCTTACTAGATAACAACTCTTGTTTGTAGGACCATAAACTGCATGTGATTCAACTCCATTTAGGACTGGGAAACAAACGCTAGCTCGCCTTACAAGAAACACACTCAGCTTTTGAGAAAAGAGCACACTTCTACTCTACTGTGTTTCCTATAGGGCCAAAACAGTGAGCTTGCTCAGAACAAAAGAACTGTGCTTCCTGCACACACCGGCCATATCTAGTTCAACTCTGCTTAGGAAACTGACAAGAACAGTAGATCCTCTTCAGTCCAATACACTGTATATGCTGGGAACAGACGCCAGTGCTATTTGCTCTGTGTATTACAATGGGAGCGCAATAGTGACTCTTCTTACCAGAAAACAATTCTTGCTCCTAGGATCAGAAACTGCATGTGATTCAACTCCATATAGGAATGGGAAACAAACGCTAGCTCTGCTTACAAGAAACACACTCTGCTTTTGAGAAAAGAGCACTCTTCTACTCTAGTGTGTTTCCTATGGGGTCCGAACAGTGAGCTTTCTGAGAACAAAAGAACTGTGCTTCCTACACACACGGGCCATATCTAGTTCAACTCTGCTTAGGAAACTGAGAAGAACAGTAGCTCCTCTTCTGTCCAATACACTGTACGTGCAAAGAACAGTAGCAAGTGTTGTTTGCACTGTGTATGGCAATAGGAGCGCAATAGTGACTCTTCTTACCAGAAAACAACTCTTGCTCATAGGACAAGAAACTGCATGTAATTCAACTCCATTTAGGACTGGGAAACAAACGCTAGCTCACCTTACAAGAAACACACTCTGCTTTTGAGAAAAGAGCACTCGTCTACTCTACGGTGTTTCCTATAGTGCCAGAATAGTGAGCTTGCTCAGAACAAAAGAACTGTGCTTCCTACACACGGGCTATATCTAGTTCAACTCTGCTTAGGAAACTGACAAGAACAGTAGATCCTCTTCAGTCCAATACACTGTACATGCTGGGAACCGACGCCAGTGCTATTTGCCCTGTGTATGACAATGGGAGCGCAATAGTGACTCTTCTTACCAGAAAACAACTCTTGCTCCTAGGATCAGAAACTACATGTGATTCAACTCCATTTAGGACTGGGAAACAAACGCTAGCTCGCCTTACAAGAAATATACTCTGCTTTTGAGAAAAGAGCACTCCTCTACTCTACTGTGTTTCCTATGGTGTCCGAACAGTTACCTTGCTCAAAACAAAAGAACTGTGCTTCCTACACACACAGGCCATATCTAGGTCAACTCTGCTTAGGAAACTGACAAGAACAGTAGCTCCTCTTCTGTCCAATACACTGTACTTGCAAAGAACAGTAGTGAGAGTTGTTAGCACTGTGTATGGCAATAGGAGCACAATAGTGACTCTTCTTACCAGAAAACAACTCTTGCTCATAGGACAAGAAACTGCATGTAATTCAACTCCATTTAGGACTAGGAACCAAATGCTAGCTCACCTTCCAAGAAACACACTCTGCTTTTGAGAAAAGAGCACTCTTCTACTCTTCTGTGTTTCCTATAGGACTAGAACAGTGAGCTTGCTCAGAACAAAAGAACTGTGCTTCCTACACACACGGGCCATATCTCGTTCAACTCTGCTTAGGAAACTGACAAGAACAGTAGCTCCTCTTCAGTCCAATACACTGTACTTGCTGGGAACAGACGTGAGTGCTATTTGCACTGTTTATCGCTAAGGGAGCACAATAGTGACTTTCCTTACCAGAATACATCCCTTGCTCGTAGGACCAGAAACTGCATGTGATTCAACTCCATTTTGGACTGGGAAACAAACGCTAGCTCGCCTTACAAGAAACACACTCTGCTTTTGAGAAAAGAGCACTCTTCTATTCTACTGTGTTTCCTGTGGGGTCCGAACAGTGAGCTTGCTCACAACAAAAGAACTGTGCTTCCTACACACACGGGCCATATCTCGTTCAACTCTGCTTAGGAAACTGACAAGAACAGTAGCTCCTCTTCTGTCCAATTGCAAAGAACAGTAGCAAGTGTTGTTTGCACTGTGTATGGCAATAGGAGCGCAATAGTGACTCCTCTTACCAGAAAACAACTCTTGCTCATAGGAGAAGAAACTGCATGTAATTCAACTCAATTTAGGACTGGGAAACAAACGCTAGCTCACCTTACAAGAAACACACTCTGCTCTTGAGAAAAGAGCACTCTTCTACTCTACTGTGTTTCCTATAGGGACAGAACAGTGAGCTTGCTCAGAACAAAAGAACTGTGCTTCCTAAAAACACGAGCCATATCTAGTTCAACTCTGCTTAGGAAACTGACAAGAACAGTAGCTCCTCTTCAGTCCAATACACTGTACTTGCTGGGAACAGACGTGAGTGTTATTTGCACTGTTTATCGCAAAGGGAGCTCAATAGTGACTTTCCTTACCAGAATACATCCCTTGCTCGTAGGACCAGAAACTGCATGTGATTCAACTCCATTTTTGACTGGGAAACAAACGCTAGCTTGCCTTACAAGAAACACACTCTGCTTCTGAGAAAAGAGCACTCTTCTGTTCTACTGTGTTTCCTATGGGGTCCGAACAGTGAGCTTACTCAGAACAAAAGAACTGTGCTTCCTACACACACGGGCCATATCTAGTTCAACTCTGCTTAGGAAACTGACAAGAACAGTAGATCATCTTCAGTCCAATACACTGTACATGCTGGGAACAGACGAGAGTGCTATTTGCCCTGTGTATTACAATGGGAGCGCAATAGTGACTCTTCTTACCAGAAATCAACTCTTGCTCGTAGGACCAGAAACTGCATGTGATTCAACTCCATTTTGGACTGGGAAACAAACGCTACCTCGCTTTACAAGAAACACACTCTGCTTTTGAGAAAAGAGCACTCTTCTATTCTACTGTGTTTCCTATGGGGTCCGAACAGTGAGCTTGCTCAGAACAAAAGAACTGTGCTTCCTACACACACGGGCCATATCTCATTCAACTCTGCTTAGGAAACTGACAAGAACAGTAGCTCCTCTTCTTTCCAATTGCAAAGAACAGTAGCAAGTGTTGTTTGCACTGTGTATGGCAATAGGAGCGCAATAGTGACTCCTCTTACCAGAAAACAACTCTTGCTCATAGGAGAAGAAACTGCATGTAATTCAACTCAATTTAGGACTGGGAAACAAACGCTAGCTCACCTTACAAGAAACACACTCTGCTCTTGAGAAAAGAGCACTCTTCTACTCTACTGTGTTTCCTATAGGGACAGAACAGTGAGCTTGCTCAGAACAAAAGAACTGTGCTTCCTACACACACGAGCCATATCTAGTTCAACTCTGCTTAGGAAACTGACAAGAACAGTAGCTCCTCTTCAGTCCAATACACTGTACTTGCTGGGAACAGACGTGAGTGCTATTTGCACTGTTTATCGCAAAGGGAGCACAATAGTGACTTTCCTTACCAGAATACATCCCTTGCTCGTAGGACCAGAAACTGCATGTGATTCAACACTATTTTGGACTGGGAAACAAACGCTAGCTTGCCTTACAAGAAACACACTCTGCTTCTGAGAAAAGAGCACTCTTCTGTTCTACTGTGTTTCCTATGGGGTCCGAACAGTGAGCTTACTCAGAACAAAAGAACTGTGCTTCCTACACACACGGGCCATATCTAGTTCAACTCTGCTTAGGAAACTGACAAGAACAGTAGATCATCTTCAGTCCAATACACTGTACATGCTGGGAACAGACGAGAGTGCTATTTGCCCTGTGTATTACAAAGGGAGCACAATAGTGACTCTTCTTACCAGAAATCAACTCTTGCTCGTAATGACCAGAAACTGCATGTGATTCAACTCCATTTTGGACTGGAAAACAAACGCTACCTCGCTTTACAAGAAACACACTCTGCTTTTGAGAAAAGAGCACTCTTCTATTCTACTGTGTTTCCTATGGGGTCCGAACAGTGAGCTTGCTCAGAACAAAAGAACTGTGCTTCCTACACACACGGGCCATATCTCGTTCAACTCTGCTTAGGAAACTGACAAGAACAGTAGCTCCTCTTCTGTCCAATTGCAAAGAACAGTAGCAAGTGTTGTTTGCACTGTGTATGGCAATAGGAGCGCAATAGTGACTCCTCTTACCAGAAAACAACTCTTGCTCATAGGAGAAGAAACTGCATGTAATTCAACTCAATTTAGGACTGGGAAACAAACGCTAGCTCACCTTACAAGAAACACACTCTGCTCTTGAGAAAAGAGCACTCTTCTACTCTACTGTGTTTCCTATAGGGACAGAACAGTGAGCTTGCTCAGAACAAAAGAACTGTGCTTCCTACACACACGAGCCATATCTAGTTCAACTCTGCTTAGGAAACTGACAAGAACAGTAGCTCCTCTTCAGTCCAATACACTGTACTTGCTGGGAACAGACGTGAGTGCTATTTGCACTGTTTATCGCAAAGGGAGCACAATAGTGACTTTCCTTACCAGAATACATCCCTTGCTCGTAGGACCAGAAACTGCATGTGATTCAACTCCACTTAGGACTGGGAACCAAATGCTAGCTCACCTTCCAAGAAACACACTCTGCTTTTGAGAAAAGAGCACTCTTCTACTCTTCTGTGTTTCCTATAGGACTAGAACAGTGAGCTTGCTCAGAACAAAAGAACTGTGCTTCCTACACACACGGGCCATATCTCGTTCAACTCTGCTTAGGAAACTGACAAGAACTGTAGCTCC
Source organism: Peromyscus eremicus (assembly GCF_949786415.1). Lineage (NCBI taxonomy): Eukaryota > Metazoa > Chordata > Mammalia > Rodentia > Cricetidae > Peromyscus > Peromyscus eremicus. The sequence goes on along the minus strand of NW_026735548.1, from coordinate 61,789 downwards.
TCTTCAGTCCAATACACTGTACTTGCTGGGAACAGACGTGAGTGCTATTTGCACTGTTTATCGCTAAGGGAGCACAATAGTGACTTTCCTTACCAGAATACATCCCTTGCTCGTAGGACCAGAAACTGCATGTGATTCAACACTATTTTGGACTGGGAAACAAACGCTAGCTTGCCTTACAAGAAACACACTCTGCTTCTGAGAAAAGAGCACTCTTCTGTTCTACTGTGTTTCCTATGGGGTCCGAACAGTGAGCTTGCTCAGAACAAAAGAACTGTGCTTCCTACACACACGGGCCATATCTCGTTCAACTCTGCTTAGGAAACTGACAAGAACAGCAGCTCTTATTCAGTCCAATACATTGTACTTGCTGGGAAGAGACGCCAGTGCTATTTGCACTGTGTATGGCAATGGGAGCGAAATAGTGACTCTTCTTACCAGAAAACAACTCTTGCTCCTAGGACCAGAAACAGCATGGGATTCAACTCCGTTTCTGACTGGGAAACAAACGCTAGCTAGCCTTACAAGAAACACACTCTGCTTTTGAGAAAAGAGAACTCTTCTACTCTACTGTGTTTACTATGGGGTCTGAAAATTGAGCTTGCTCAGAACAAAAGAACTGTGCTTCACACACACGGGCCATATCTAGTTCAACTCTGCTTAGGAAACTGACAAGAACAGTAGATCCTTTTCAGTCCAATACACTGTACATCCTGGGAACAGACGCCAGTCCTATTTGCCCTGTGTATGGCAAAGGGAACACAATAGTGACTCTTCTTACTAGAAAACAACTCTTGTTTGTAGGACCATAAACTGCATGTGATTCAACTCCATTTAGGACTGGGAAACAAAAGCTAGCTCGCCTTACAAGAAACACACTCAGCTTTTGAGAAAAGAGCACACTTCTACTCTACTGTGTTTCCTATAGGGCCAAAACAGTGAGCTTGCTCAGAACAAAAGAACTGTGCTTCCTGCACACACCGGCCATATCTAGTTCAACTCTGCTTAGGAAACTGACAAGAACAGTAGATCCTCTTCAGTCCAATACACTGTATATGCTGGGAACAGACGCCAGTGCTATTTGCTCTGTGTATTACAATGGGAGCGCAATAGTGACTCTTCTTACCAGAAAACAATTCTTGCTCCTAGGATCAGAAACTGCATGTGATTCAACTCCATATAGGAATGGGAAACAAACGCTAGCTCTGCTTACAAGAAACACACTCTGCTTTTGAGAAAAGAGCACTCTTCTACTCTAGTGTGTTTCCTATGGGGTCCGAACAGTGAGCTTGCTGAGAACAAAAGAACTGTGCTTCCTACACACACGGGCCATATCTAGTTCAACTCTGCTTAGGAAACTGAGAAGAACAGTAGCTCCTCTTCTGTCCAATACACTGTACGTGCAAAGAACAGTAGCAAGTGTTGTTTGCACTGGGTATGGCAATAGGAGCGCAATAGTGACTCTACTTACCAGAAAACAACTCTTGCTCCGAGGATCACAAACTGCATGTGATTCAACTCCATTTAGGACTGGGAAACAAACGCTAGCTCGCCTTACAAGAAACACACTCTGCTTTTGAGAAAAGAGCACTCTTCTACTCTACTGTGTTTCCTATGGGGTCCGAACAGTGAGCTTGCTCAGAACAAAAGAACTGTGCTTCCTACACACACGGGCCATATCTAGTTCAACTCTGCTTAGGAAACTGACAAGAACAGTAGCTCCTCTTCTGTCCAATTGCAAAGAACAGTAGCAAGTGTTGTTTGCAGTGTGTATGGCAATAGGAGCGCAATAGTGACTCTTCTTACCAGAAAACAACTCTTGCTCATAGGACAAGAAACTGCATGTAATTCAACTCCATTTAGGACTGGGAAACAAACGCTAGCTCACCTTACAAGAAACACACTCTGCTTTTGAGAAAAGAGCACTCGTCTACTCTACGGTGTTTCCTATAGTGCCAGAATAGTGAGCTTGCTCAGAACAAAAGAACTGTGCTTCCTACACACGGGCTATATCTAGTTCAACTCTGCTTAGGAAACTGACAAGAACAGTAGATCCTCTTCAGTCCAATACACTGTACATGCTGGGAACCGACGCCAGTGCTATTTGCCCTGTGTATGACAATGGGAGCGCAATAGTGACTCTTCTTACCAGAAAACAACTCTTGCTCCTAGGATCAGAAACTACATGTGATTCAACTCCATTTAGGACTGGGAAACAAACGCTAGCTCGCCTTACAAGAAATATACTCTGCTTTTGAGAAAAGAGCACTCCTCTACTCTACTGTGTTTCCTATGGTGTCCGAACAGTGACCTTGCTCAAAACAAAAGAACTGTGCTTCCTACACACAGAGGCCATATCTAGGTCAACTCTGCTTAGGAAACTGACAAGAACAGTAGCTCCTCTTCTGTCCAATACACTGTACTTGCAAAGAACAGTAGTGAGAGTTGTTAGCACTGTGTATGGCAATAGGAGCACAATAGTGACTCTTCTTACCAGAAAACAACTCTTGCTCATAGGACAAGAAACTGCATGTAATTCAACTCCATTTAGGACTGGGAACCAAATGCTAGCTCACCTTCCAAGAAACACACTCTGCTTTTGAGAAAAGAGCACTCTTCTACTCTTCTGTGTTTCCTATAGGACTAGAACAGTGAGCTTGCTCAGAACAAAAGAACTGTGCTTCCTACACACACGGGCCATATCTCGTTCAACTCTGCTTAGGAAACTGACAAGAACTGTAGCTCCTCTTCAGTCCAATACACTGTACTTGCTGGGAACAGACGTGAGTGCTATTTGCACTGTTTATCGCTAAGGGAGCACAATAGTGACTTTCCTTACCAGAATACATCCCTTGCTCGTAGGACCAGAAACTGCATGTGATTCAACTCCATTTTGGACTGGGAAACAAACGCTAGCTCGCCTTACAAGAAACACACTCTGCTTTTGAGAAAAGAGCACTCTTCTATTCTACTGTGTTTCCTGTGGGGTCCGAACAGTGAGCTTGCTCAGAACAAAAGAACTGTGCTTCCTACACACACGGGCCATATCTCGTTCAACTCTGCTTAGGAAACTGACAAGAACAGTAGCTCCTCTTCTGTCCAATTGCAAAGAACAGTAGCAAGTGTTGTTTGCACTGTGTATGGCAATAGGAGCGCAATAGTGACTCCTCTTACCAGAAAACAACTCTTGCTCATAGGAGAAGAAACTGCATGTAATTCAACTCAATTTAGGACTGGGAAACAAACGCTAGCTCACCTTACAAGAAACACACTCTGCTCTTGAGAAAAGAGCACTCTTCTACTCTACTGTGTTTCCTATAGGGACAGAACAGTGAGCTTGCTCAGAACAAAAGAACTGTGCTTCCTACACACACGAGCCATATCTAGTTCAACTCTGCTTAGGAAACTGACAAGAACAGTAGCTCCTCTTCAGTCCAATACACTGTACTTGCTGGGAACAGACGTGAGTGTTATTTGCACTGTTTATCGCAAAGGGAGCACAATAGTGACTTTCCTTACCAGAATACATCCCTTGCTCGTAGGACCAGAAACTGCATCTGATTCAACTCCATTTTGGACTGGGAAACAAACGCTAGCTTGCCTTACAAGAAACACACTCTGCTTCTGAGAAAAGAGCACTCTTCTGTTCTACTGTGTTTCCTATGGGGTCCGAACAGTGAGCTTACTCAGAACAAAAGAACTGTGCTTCCTACACACACGGGCCATATCTAGTTCAACTCTGCTTAGGAAACTGACAAGAACAGTAGATCATCTTCAGTCCAATACACTGTACATGCTGGGAACAGACGAGAGTGCTATTTGCCCTGTGTATTACAATGGGAGCGCAATAGTGACTCTTCTTACCAGAAATCAACTCTTGCTCGTAGGACCAGAAACTGCATGTGATTCAACTCCATTTTGGACTGGGAAACAAACGCTACCTCGCTTTACAAGAAACACACGCTGCTTTTGAGAAAAGAGCACTCTTCTATTCTACTGTGTTTCCTATGGGGTCCGAACAGTGAGCTTGCTCAGAACAAAGAACTGTGCTTCCTACACACACGGGCCATATCTAGTTCAACTCTGCTTAGGAAACTGACAAGAACAGTAGATCCTCTTCAGTCCAATACACTTTACATGATGGGAACAGACGCCAGTGCTATTTGCCCTGTGTATGACAATGGGAGCTCAATAGTGACTCTTCTTACCAGAAAACAACTCTTGCTCGTAGGACCAGAAACTGCATCTGATTGAACTCCATTTAGGACTGGGAAACAAACGCTAGCTCGCCTTACAAGAAACACACTCTGCTTTTGAGAAAAGAGCACTCTTCTACTCTACTGTGTTTCCTATAGGGCCAAAACAGTGAGCTTGCTCAGAACAAATGAACTGTGCTTCCTACACACACTGGCCATATCTAGTTCAACTCTGCTTAGGAAACTGACAAGAACAGTAGATCCTCTTCAGTCCAATACACTGTACATGCTGGGAACCGACGCCAGTGCTATTTGCCCTGTGTATGACAATGGGAGCGCAATAGTGACTCTTCTTACCAGAAAACAACTCTTGCTCCTAGGATCAGAAACTGCATGTGATTCAACTCCATTTAGGACTGGGAAACAATCGCTAGCTCGCCTTACAAGAAATACACTCTGCTTTTGAGAAAAGAGCACTCCTCTACTCTACTGTGTTTCCTATGGTGTCCGAACAGTGACCTTGCTCAAAACAAAAGAACTGTGCTTCCTACACACAGAGGCCATATCTAGGTCAACTCTGCTTAGGAAACTGACAAGAACAGTAGCTCCTCTTCTGTCCAATACACTGTACTTGCAAAGAACAGTAGTGAGAGTTGTTAGCACTGTGTATGGCAATAGGAGCACAATAGTGACTCTTCTTACCAGAAAACAACTCTTGCTCATAGGACAAGAAACTGCATGTAATTCAACTCCATTTAGGACTGGGAACCAAATGCTAGCTCACCTTCCAAGAAACACACTCTGCTTTTGAGAAAAGAGCACTCTTCTACTCTTCTGTGTTTCCTATAGGACTAGAACAGTGAGCTTGCTCAGAACAAAAGAACTGTGCTTCCTACACACACGGGCCATATCTCGTTCAACTCTGCTTAGGAAACTGACAAGAACAGTAGCTCCTCTTCAGTCCAATACACTGTACTTGCTGTTAAGAGACGTGAGTGCTATTTGCACTGTTTATCGCTAAGGGAGCACAATAGTGACTTTCCTTACCAGAATACATCCCTTGCTCGTAGGACCAGAAACTGCATGTGATTCAACTCCATTTTGGACTGGGAAACAAACGCTAGCTCGCCTTACAAGAAACACACTCTGCTTTTGAGAAAAGAGCACTCTTCTATTCTACTGTGTTTCCTGTGGGGTCCGAACAGTGAGCTTGCTCAGAACAAAATAACTGTGCTTCCTACACACACGGGCCATATCTCGTTCAACTCTGCTTAGGAAACTGACAAGAACAGTAGCTCCTCTTCTGTCCAATTGCAAAGAACAGTAGCAAGTGTTGTTTGCACTGTGTATGGCAATAGGAGCGCAATAGTGACTCCTCTTACCAGAAAACAACTCTTGCTCATAGGAGAAGAAACTGCATGTAATTCAACTCAATTTAGGACTGGGAAACAAACGCTAGCTCACCTTACAAGAAACACACTCTGCTCTTGAGAAAAGAGCACTCTTCTACTCTACTGTGTTTCCTATAGGGACAGAACAGTGAGCTTGCTCAGAACAAAAGAACTGTGCTTCCTACACACACGAGCCATATCTAGTTCAACTCTGCTTAGGAAACTGACAAGAACAGTAGCTCCTCTTCAGTCCAATACACTGTACTTGCTGGGAACAGACGTGAGTGCTATTTGCACTGTTTATCGCAAAGGGAGCACAATAGTGACTTTCCTTACCAGAATACATCCCTTGCTCGTAGGACCAGAAACTGCATGTGATTCAACTCCACTTAGGACTGGGAACCAAATGCTAGCTCACCTTACAAGAAACACACTCTGCTTTTGAGAAAAGAGCACTCTTCTACTCTTCTGTGTTTCCTATAGGACCAGAACAGTGAGCTTGCTCAGAACAAAAGAACTGTGCTTCCTACACACACGGGCCATATCTCCTTCAACTCTGCTTAGGAAACTGACAAGAACAGTAGCTCCTCTTCAGTCCAATACACTGTACTTGCTGGGAACAGACGCGAGTGCTATTTGCACTGTTTATGGCAAAGGGAGCACAATAGTGACTTTCCTTACCAGAAAACATCCCTTGTTCATAGGACCAAAAACTGCATGTGATTCAACTCCATTTAGGACTGGGAAATAAACGCTAGCTCACCTTAGAAGAAAAAAACTCTGCTTTTGACAAAAGAGCACTCTTCTACTCTACTGTGTTTCCTATAGGGCCAGAACAGTGAGCTTGCTCAGAACAAAAGAACTGTGCTTCCTACACACACGGGCTATATCTAGTTCAACTCTACTTAGGAAACTGACAAGAACAGTAGCTCTTATTCAGTCCAATACACTGTACTTGCTGGGAACAGACGCGAGTGCTATTTGCACTGTGTATGGCAATGGGAGCGAAATAGTGACTCTTCTTACCAGAAAACAACTCTTGCTCCTAGGACCAGAAACAGCATGGGATTCAACTCCGTTTCTGACTGGGAAACAAACGCTAGCTAGCCTTACAAGAAACACACTCTGCTTTTGAGAAAAGAGAACTCTTCTACTCTACTGTGTTTACTATGGGGTCCGAAAATTGAGCTTGCTCAGAACAAAAGAACTGTGCTTCACACACACGGGCCATATCTAGTTCAACTCTGCTTAGGAAACTGACAAGAACAGTAGATCCTCTTCAGTCCAATACACTGTACATCCTGGGAACAGACGCCAGTCCTATTTGCCCTGTGTATGGCAAAGGGAACACAATAGTGACTCTTCTTACTAGAAAACAACTCTTGTTTGTAGGACCATAAACTGCATGTGATTCAACTCCATTTAGGACTGGGAAACAAAAGCTAGCTCGCCTTACAAGAAACACACTCAGCTTTTGAGAAAAGAGCACACTTCTACTCTACTGTGTTTCCAATAGGGCCAAAACAGTGAGCTTGCTCAGAACAAAAGAACTGTGCTTCCTGCACACACCGGCCATATCTAGTTCAACTCTGCTTAGGAAACTGACAAGAACAGTAGATCCTCTTCAGTCCAATACACTGTATATGCTGGGAACAGACGCCAGTGCTATTTGCTCTGTGTATTACAATGGGAGCGCAATAGTGACTCTTCTTACCAGAAAACAATTCTTGCTCCTAGGATCAGAAACTGCATGTGATTCAACTCCATATAGGAATGGGAAACAAACGCTAGCTCTGCTTACAAGAAACACACTCTGCTTTTGAGAAAAGAGCACTCTTCTACTCTAGTGTGTTTCCTATGGGGTCCGAACAGTGAGCTTGCTGAGAACAAAAGAACTGTGCTTCCTACACACACGGGCCATATCTAGTTCAACTCGGCTTAGGAAACTGACAAGAACAGTAGCTCCTCTTCTGTCCAATACACTGTACGTGCAAAGAACAGTAGCAAGTGTTGTTTGCACTGTGTATGGCAATAGGAGCGCAATAGTGACTCTTCTTACCAGAAAACAACTCTTGCTCCGAGGATCACAAACTGCATGTGATTCAACTCCATTTAGGACTGGGAAACAAACGCTAGCTCGCCTTACAAGAAACACACTCTGCTTTTGAGAAAAGAGCACTCTTCTACTCTACTGTGTTTCCTATGGGGTCCGAACAGTGAGCTTGCTCAGAACAAAAGAACTGTGCTTCCTACACACACGGGCCATATCTAGTTCAACTCTGCTTAGGAAACTGACAAGAACAGTAGCTCCTCTTCTGTCCAATTGCAAAGAACAGTAGCAAGTGTTGTTTGCAGTGTGTATGGCAATAGGAGCGCAATAGTGACTCTTCTTACCAGAAAACAACTCTTGCTCATAGGACAAGAAACTGCATGTAATTCAACTCCATTTAGGACTGGGAACCAAATGCTAGCTCACCTTCCAAGAAACACACTCTGCTTTTGAGAAAAGAGCACTCTTCTACTCTTCTGTGTTTCCTATAGGACTAGAACAGTGAGCTTGCTCAGAACAAAAGAACTGTGCTTCCTACACACACGGGCCATATCTCGTTCAACTCTGCTTAGGAAACTGACAAGAACAGTAGCTCCTCTTCAGTCCAATACACTGTACTTGCTGGGAACAGACGTGAGTGCTATTTGCACTGTTTATCGCTAAGGGAGCACAATAGTGACTTTCCTTACCAGAATACATCCCTTGCTCGTAGGACCAGAAACTGCATGTGATTCAACTCCATTTTGGACTGGGAAACAAACGCTAGCTCGCCTTACAAGAAACACACTGTGCTTTTGAGAAAAGAGCACTCTTCTATTCTACTGTGTTTCCTGTGGGGTCCGAACAGTGAGCTTGCTCAGAAAAAAATAACTGTGCTTCCTACACACACGGGCCATATCTCGTTCAACTCTGCTTAGGAAACTGACAAGAACAGTAGCTCCTCTTCTGTCCAATTGCAAAGAACAGTAGCAAGTGTTGTTTGCACTGTGTATTGCAATAGGAGCGCAATAGTGACTCCTCTTACCAGAAAACAACTCTTGCTCATAGGAGAAGAAACTGCATGTAATTCAACTCAATTTAGGACTGGGAAACAAACGCTAGCTCACCTTACAAGAAACACACTCTGCTCTTGAGAAAAGAGCACTCTTCTACTCTACTGTGTTTCCTATAGGGACAGAACAGTGAGCTTGCTCAGAACAAAAGAACTGTGCTTCCTACACACACGAGCCATATCTAGTTCAACTCTGCTTAGGAAACTGACAAGAACAGTAGCTCCTCTTCAGTCCAATACACTGTACTTGCTGGGAACAGACGTGAGTGCTATTTGCACTGTTTATCGCAAAGGGAGCACAATAGTGACTTTCCTTACCAGAATACATCCCTTGCTCGTAGGACCAGAAACTGCATGTGATTCAACTCCACTTAGGACTGGGAACCAAATGCTAGCTCACCTTACAAGAAACACACTCTGCTTTTGAGAAAAGAGCACTCTTCTACTCTTCTGTGTTTCCTATAGGACCAGAACAGTGAGCTTGCTCAGAACAAAAGAACTGTGCTTCCTACACACACGGGCCATATCTCCTTCAACTCTGCTTAGGAAACTGACAAGAACAGTAGCTCCTCTTCAGTCCAATACACTGTACTTGCTGGGAACAGACGCGAGTGCTATTTGCACTGTTTATGGCAAAGGGAGCACAATAGTGACTTTTCTTACCAGAAAACATTCCTTGTTCATAGGACCAAAAACTGCATGTGATTCAACTCCATTTAGGACTGGGAAACAAACGCTAGCTCACCTTAGAAGAAAAAAACTTTGCTTTTTTCAAAAGAGCACTCTTCTACTCTACTGTGTTTCCTATAGGGCCAGAACAGTGAGCTTGCTCAGAACAAAAGAACTGTGCTTCCTACACACACGGGCTATATCTAGTTCAACTCTACTTAGGAAACTGACAAGAACAGTAGCTCTTATTCAGTCCAATACACTGTACTTGCTGGGAACAGACGCGAGTGCTATTTGCACTGTGTATGGCAATGGGAGCGAAATAGTGACTCTTCTTACCAGAAAACAACTCTTGCTCCTAGGACCAGAAACAGCATGGGATTCAACTCCGTTTCTGACTGGGAAACAAACGCTAGCTAGCCTTACAAGAAACACACTCTGCTTTTGAGAAAAGAGAACTCTTCTACTCTACTGTGTTTACTATGGGGTCCGAAAATTGAGCTTGCTCAGAACAAAAGAACTGTGCTTCACACACACGGGCCATATCTAGTTCAACTCTGCTTAGGAAACTGACAAGAACAGTAGATCCTCTTCAGTCCAATACACTGTACATCCTGGGAACAGACGCCAGTCCTATTTGCCCTGTGTATGGCAAAGGGAACACAATAGTGACTCTTCTTACTAGAAAACAACTCTTGTTTGTAGGACCATAAACTGCATGTGATTCAACTCCATTTAGGACTGGGAAACAAAAGCTAGCTCGCCTTACAAGAAACACACTCAGCTTTTGAGAAAAGAGCACACTTCTACTCTACTGTGTTTCCTATAGGGCCAAAACAGTGAGCTTGCTCAGAACAAAAGAACTGTGCTTCCTGCACACACCGGCCATATCTAGTTCAACTCTGCTTAGGAAACTGACAAGAACAGTAGATCCTCTTCAGTCCAATACACTGTATATGCTGGGAACAGACGCCAGTGCTATTTGCTCTGTGTATTACAATGGGAGCGCAATAGTGACTCTTCTTACCAGAAAACAATTCTTGCTCCTAGGATCAGAAACTGCATGTGATTCAACTCCATATAGGAATGGGAAACAAACGCTAGCTCTGCTTACAAGAAACACACTCTGCTTTTGAGAAAAGAGCACTCTTCTACTCTAGTGTGTTTCCTATGGGGTCCGAACAGTGAGCTTGCTGAGAACAAAAGAACTGTGCTTCCTACACACACGGGCCATATCTAGTTCAACTCTGCTTAGGAAACTGACAAGAACAGTAGCTCCTCTTCTGTCCAATACACTGTACGTGCAAAGAACAGTAGCAAGTGTTGTTTGCACTGTGTATGGCAATAGGAGCGCAATAGTGACTCTTCTTACCAGAAAACAACTCTTGCTCCGAGGATCACAAACTGCATGTGATTCAACTCCATTTAGGACTGGGAAACAAACGCTAGCTCGCCTTACAAGAAACACACTCTGCTTTTGAGAAAAGAGCACTCTTCTACTCTACTGTGTTTCCTATGGGGTCCGAACAGTGAGCTTGCTCAGAACAAAAGAACTGTGCTTCCTACACACACGGGCCATATCTAGTTCAACTCTGCTTAGGAAACTGACAAGAACAGTAGCTCCTCTTCTGTCCAATTGCAAAGAACAGTAGCAAGTGTTGTTTGCAGTGTGTATGGCAATAGGAGCGCAATAGTGACTCTTCTTACCAGAAAACAACTCTTGCTCATAGGACAAGAAACTGCATGTAATTCAACTCCATTTAGGACTGGGAAATAAACGCTAGCTCACCTTACAAGAAACACACTCTGCTTTTGAGAAAAGAGCACTCTTCTACTCTACGGTGTTTCCTATAGTGCCAGAATAGTGAGCTTGCTCAGAACAAAAGAACAGTGCTTCCTACACACACGGGCTATATCTAGTTCAACTCTGCTTAGGAAACTGACAAGAACAGTAGATCCTCTTCAGTCCAATACACTGTACATGCTGGGAACCGACGCCAGTGCTATTTGCCCTGTGTATGACAATGGGAGCGCAATAGTGACTCTTCTTACCAGAAAACAACTCTTGCTCCTAGAATCAGAAACTACATGTGATTCAACTCCATTTAGGACTGGGAAACAAACGCTAGCTCGCCTTACAAGAAATATACTCTGCTTTTGAGAAAAGAGCACTCCTCTACTCTACTGTGTTTCCTATGGTGTCCGAACAGTGACCTTGCTCAAAACAAAAGAACTGTGCTTCCTACACACAGAGGCCATATCTAGGTCAACTCTGCTTAGGAAACTGACAAGAACAGTAGCTCCTCTTCTGTCCAATACACTGTACTTGCAAAGAACAGTAGTGAGAGTTGTTAGCACTGTGTATGGCAATAGGAGCACAATAGTGACTCTTCTTACCAGAAAACAACTCTTGCTCATAGGACAAGAAACTGCATGTAATTCAACTCCATTTAGGACTGGGAACCAAATGCTAGCTCACCTTCCAAGAAACACACTCTGCTTTTGAGAAAAGAGCACTCTTCTACTCTTCTGTGTTTCCTATAGGACTAGAACAGTGAGCTTGCTCAGAACAAAAGAACTGTGCTTCCTACACACACGGGCCATATCTCGTTCAACTCTGCTTAGGAAACTGACAAGAACAGTAGCTCCTCTTCAGTCCAATACACTGTACTTGCTGGGAACAGACGTGAGTGCTATTTGCACTGTTTATCGCTAAGGGAGCACAATAGTGACTTTCCTTACCAGAATACATCCCTTGCTCGTAGGACCAGAAACTGCATGTGATTCAACTCCATTTTGGACTGGGAAACAAACGCTAGCTCGCCTTACAAGAAACACACTCTGCTTTTGAGAAAAGAGCACTCTTCTATTCTACTGTGTTTCCTGTGGGGTCCGAACAGTGAGCTTGCTCAGAACAAAAGAACTGTGCTTCCTACACACACGGGCCATATCTCGTTCAACTCTGCTTAGGAAACTGACAAGAACAGTAGCTCCTCTTCTGTCCAATTGCAAAGAACAGTAGCAAGTGTTGTTTGCACTGTGTATGGCAATAGGAGCGCAATAGTGACTCCTCTTACCAGAAAACAACTCTTGCTCATAGGAGAAGAAACTGCATGTAATTCAACTCAATTTAGGACTGGGAAACAAACGCTAGCTCACCTTACAAGAAACACACTCTGCTCTTGAGAAAAGAGCACTCTTCTACTCTACTGTGTTTCCTATAGGGACAGAACAGTGAGCTTGCTCAGAACAAAAGAACTGTGCTTCCTACACACACGAGCCATATCTAGTTCAACTCTGCTTAGGAAACTGACAAGAACAGTAGCTCCTCTTCAGTCCAATACACTGTACTTGCTGGGAACAGACGTGAGTGTTATTTGCACTGTTTATCGCAAAGGGAGCACAATAGTGACTTTCCTTACCAGAATACATCCCTTGCTCGTAGGACCAGAAACTGCATCTGATTCAACTCCATTTTGGACTGGGAAACAAACGCTAGCTTGCCTTACAAGAAACACACTCTGCTTCTGAGAAAAGAGCACTCTTCTGTTCTACTGTGTTTCCTATGGGGTCCGAACAGTGAGCTTACTCAGAACAAAAGAACTGTGCTTCCTACACACACGGGCCATATCTAGTTCAACTCTGCTTAGGAAACTGACAAGAACAGTAGATCATCTTCAGTCCAATACACTGTACATGCTGGGAACAGACGAGAGTGCTATTTGCCCTGTGTATTACAATGGGAGCGCAATAGTGACTCTTCTTACCAGAAATCAACTCTTGCTCGTAGGACCAGAAACTGCATGTGATTCAACTCCATTTTGGACTGGGAAACAAACGCTACCTCGCTTTACAAGAAACACACGCTGCTTTTGAGAAAAGAGCACTCTTCTATTCTACTGTGTTTCCTATGGGGTCCGAACAGTGAGCTTGCTCAGAACAAAGAACTGTGCTTCCTACACACACGGGCCATATCTAGTTCAACTCTGCTTAGGAAACTGACAAGAACAGTAGATCCTCTTCAGTCCAATACACTTTACATGATGGGAACAGACGCCAGTGCTATTTGCCCTGTGTATGACAATGGGAGCTCAATAGTGACTCTTCTTACCAGAAAACAACTCTTGCTCGTAGGACCAGAAACTGCATCTGATTGAACTCCATTTAGGACTGGGAAACAAACGCTAGCTCGCCTTACAAGAAACACACTCTGCTTTTGAGAAAAGAGCACTCTTCTACTCTACTGTGTTTCCTATAGGGCCAAAACAGTGAGCTTGCTCAGAACAAATGAACTGTGCTTCCTACACACACTGGCCATATCTAGTTCAACTCTGCTTAGGAAACTGACAAGAACAGTAGATCCTCTTCAGTCCAATACACTGTACATGCTGGGAACCGACGCCAGTGCTATTTGCCCTGTGTATGACAATGGGAGCGCAATAGTGACTCTTCTTACCAGAAAACAACTCTTGCTCCTAGGATCAGAAACTGCATGTGATTCAACTCCATTTAGGACTGGGAAACAATCGCTAGCTCGCCTTACAAGAAATACACTCTGCTTTTGAGAAAAGAGCACTCCTCTACTCTACTGTGTTTCCTATGGTGTCCGAACAGTGACCTTGCTCAAAACAAAAGAACTGTGCTTCCTACACACACAGGCCATATCTAGGTCAACTCTGCTTAGGAAACTGACAAGAACAGTAGCTCCTCTTCTGTCCAATACACTGTACTTGCAAAGAACAGTAGTGAGAGTTGTTAGCACTGTGTATGGCAATAGGAGCACAATAGTGACTCTTCTTACCAGAAAACAACTCTTGCTCATAGGACAAGAAACTGCATGTAATTCAACTCCATTTAGGACTGGGAACCAAATGCTAGCTCACCTTCCAAGAAACACACTCTGCTTTTGAGAAAAGAGCACTCTTCTACTCTTCTGTGTTTCCTATAGGACTAGAACAGTGAGCTTGCTCAGAACAAAAGAACTGTGCTTCCTACACACACGGGCCATATCTCGTTCAACTCTGCTTAGGAAACTGACAAGAACAGTAGCTCCTCTTCAGTCCAATACACTGTACTTGCTGGGAACAGACGTGAGTGCTATTTGCACTGTTTATCGCTAAGGGAGCACAATAGTGACTTTCCTTACCAGAATACATCCCTTGCTCGTAGGACCAGAAACTGCATGTGACTCAACTCCATTTTGGACTGGGAAACAAACGCTAGCTCGCCTTACAAGAAACACACTCTGCTTTTGAGAAAAGAGCAGTCTTCTACTCTACTGTGTTTTCTATAGCGTCAGAACAGTGAGCTTGCTCAGAACAAAAGAACTGTGCCTCCTACACACACGGGCCATATCTAGTTCAACTCTGCTTAGGAAACTGACAAGAACAGTTGCTCCTCTTCAGTCCAATACACTGTAAATGCTGGGAACATACGTGAGTGCTATTTGCACTGTGTATGACAATTGGAGCGCAACAGTGACTCTTCTTATTAGAAAACAACTCTTGCTCATAGGAACAGAAACTGTATGTGACTCAACTCCATTTAAGACTGGGAAACAAACGCTAGCACTCCTTACAAGAAACATACTCTGCTTTTGAGAGAAGAGCACTCTTCTACTCTACAGTGTTTCTAATAGTGCCAGAACAATTAGCTTGCTCAGAAAAAAAGAACTGTGCTTCCTACACACACTGGCCGTATCTAGTTCAATTCTGCTTAGGAAACTGACAACAACAGTAGATCCTCTTCAGTCCAATACACTTTAAATGCTGGGAACAGACGCGACTGCTATTTGTACTGTGTATGACAATGGGAGCACAACAGTGACTCTTCTTATCAGAAAACAATTCTTGCTTGTAGGAACAGAAACTGTATGTGACTCAACTCCATTTAGGACTGGGAAACAAACGCTAGCTCGCGTTACAAGAAACACACTCTGCTATTCAGAAAAGAGCACTCTTCTACTCTACTGTGTTTCCTATGGGTTCCGAACAGTGAGCTTGCTCAGAACAAAAGAACTGTGCATCATACAAACACGGGCTATATCTAGTTCAACTCTGCTTAGGAAACTGACAAGAACAGTAGCTCCTCTGCAGTCCAATACACTGTACTTGCTGGGAACAGACGCGAGTGCTACTTGCACTGTGTATGGCAATGGGAGCGCAATAGTGACTCTTCTTACCAGAAAAAAACTCTTGCTCGTAGGACCAGAAACTGCATGTGATTCAACTCCATTTAGGACTGGGAAACAAACGCTAGCTTGCCTTACAAGAAACACACTCTGCTTTTGAGAAAAGAGCACTCTTCTACTCTACTGTGTTTCCTACAGGGCCAGAACTGTCAGCTTGCTCAGAACAAAAGAACTGTGCTTCATATACACAGGGGCCATATCTAGTTCAACTCTGCTTAGGAAACTGACAAGAACAGTAGTTCCGCTTCAGTCCAATACACTGTACTTGCTGGGAACAGACACGAGAGCTATTTGCACTGTGTATGGCAATGGGAGCACAATAATGACTTTCCTTACCAGAAAACAACTCTTGCTCTTAGGAACAGCAACTGCATGTAACTCAACTCCATTTAGGACTAGGAAACAAACGCTAGCTTGCCTTACAAAAAACACACTCTGCTTTTGAGAAAAGAGCACTCTTCTACTCTACTGTGTTTCCTACGGGGTCCGAACAGTGAGCTTGCTCAAAACAAAAGAACTGTGCTTCCTACACACAGGGGCCATATCTAGTTCAACTCTGCTTAGGAAACTGACAAGAACAGTAGCTCCTCTTCAGTCCAATACACTGTACTTGCTGGGAACAGACACGAGAGCGATTTGCACTGTGTATGGCAATGGGAGCGCAATAATGACTTTCCTTACCAGAAAACAACTCTTGCTCGTAGGACCAAAAACTGTGTGTGACTGAACTCCATTTAGGACTGGGAAACAAACGCCAGCTTGCTTTACAAAAAACACACTCTGCTTTTGAGAAAAGAGCACTCTTCTACTCTACTGTGTTTCCTATAGGGCCAGAACAGTGAGCTTGCTCAGAACAAAAGAACTGTGCTTCCTACACACATAAGCAATATCTAGTTCAACTCTGCTTAGGAAACTGACAAGAACAGTAGCGGCTCTTCAGTCCAATACAGTGTACATGCTGGGAACAGACGCCAGTGCTATTTGCCCTGTGTATGACAATGGGAGCGCAATAGTGACTCTTCTTACCAGAAAACAACTCTTGCTCGTAGGACCAGAAACTGCATGTGACTCAACTCCATTTAAGACTGGGAAACAAACGCTACCTCGCCCTACAAAAAACACACTCTGCTTTTGAGAAAAAAGCACTCTTCTACTCTACTGTGTTTCCTACGTGGTCCGAACAGTGAGCTTGCTCAGAACAAAAGAACTCTGCTTCCTACACACATGGGACATATCTATTTCAACTCTGCATAGGAAACTGACAAGAACAGTAGCTCCTCTTCAGTACAATACACTGTACTTGCTGGGAAGAGAATCGAGTGCTATTTGCCCTGTGTATGACAATGGGAGCGCAACAGTGACTCTACTTACCAGAAAACAACTCTTGCTCTTAGGAACAGCAACTGCATGTGACTCAACTCCATTTAGGACTGGGAAACAAACACTAGCTCGCCTTACAAGAAACACACTCTGCTTTTGAGAAAAGAGCACTCTTCTACTCTACTGTGTTTCCTATAGGGCCAGAACAGTGAGCTTGCTCACAACAAAAGATCTGTGCTTCCTACACACACGGGCCAATCTGTTCAACTCTGCTTAGGAAAGTGACAAGAACAGTAGCTCCTCTTCAGTTCAATACACTGTACTTGCTGGGAACAGACGCGAGTGCTACTTGCACTGTGTATGGCAATGGGAGCGCAATAGTGACTCTTCTTACCAGAAAAAAACTCTTGCTCTTAGGACCAGAAACTGCATGTGATTCAACTCAATTTAGGACTGGGAAACAAACGCTAGCTCACCTTACAAGAAACACACTCTGCTTTTGAGAAAAGAGCACTCTTCTACTCTACTGTGTTTCCTTCAGGGCCAGAACTATCAGCTTGCTCAGAACAAAAGAACTGTGATTCCTACACTCACAGGCCATATCTAGTTGAACTCTGCTTAGGAAACTGACAAGAACAGTAGATCCTCTTCAGTCCAATACACTGTACATGCTGGGAACAGATGCCAGTGCTATTTGCCCTGTGTATGGCAGTGGGAGCGCAATAGTGACTCTTCTTACCAGAAAACAACTCTTGCTCATAGGACCTGAAACTGCATGTGATTCAACTCCATTTAAGACTGGGAAACAAACGCTAGCTCGCCCTAAAAAAACGCACTCTGCTTTTGAGAAAATAGCACTCTTCTACTCTACTGTGTTTCCTATGGGGTCCGAACAGTGAGCTTGCTCACAACAAAAGAACTGTGCTTCCTACACACAGGGGCTATATCTAGTTCAACTCTGCTTAGGAAACTGACAAGAACAGTAGCTCCTCTTCAGTTCAATACACTGTATTTGCTGGGAACAGACGCGAGTGCTACTTGCACTGTGTATGGCAATGGGAGCGCAATAGTTACTCTTCTGACCAGAAAACAACTCTTGCTCCTAGGACCAGAAATTGCATGTGATTCAACTCCCTTTAGGACTGGGAAACAAATGCTAGCTCGCCTTACTAGAAACACACTCTGCTTTTGAGAAAAGAGCACTCTTCTACTCTACAGTGTTTCCTACAGGGCCAGAACTGTCAGCTTGCTCAGAACAAAAGAACTGTGCTTCCTACACTCACAGGCCATATCTAGTTCAACTCTGCTTAGGAAACTGACAAGAACAGTAGCTCCTATTCAGTCCAATACACTGTACATGCTGGGAACAGACGCCAGTGCTATTTGCCCTGTGTATGGATATGGGAGCCCAATAGTGACTCTTCTTACCAGAAAATAACTCTTGCTCGTAGGTACAGAAACTGCATGTGATAACTCCATTTGGGACTGGGAAACAAACGCTAGCTCGCCTTACAAGAAACACACTCTGCTTTTGAGAAAAGAGCACTCTTCTACTCTACTGTGTTTCCTATGGGTTCTGAACAGTGGGCTTGCTCAGAACAAAAGAACTGTGCATTGTACAAACACGGGACATATCTAGTTCAACTCTGCTTAGGAAACTGACAAGAACGGTAGCTCCTCTTCAGTCCAATACACTGTAATTGCTGGGAACAGAGGCGAGTGCTATTTGCACTGTGTATGGCAAAGGGAGCGAAATAGTGACTTTCCTTACCAGAAAACAACTCTTGCTCGTAGTACCAAAAACTGCATGTGACTCAACTTCATTTAGGACTGGGAAACAAACACTAGCTCGCCTTACAATAAACACACTCTGCTTTTGAGAAAAGAGCACTCTTCTACTCTACTGTGTTTCCTATAGGGCCAGGACAGTGAGCTTGCTCAAAACAAAAGAACTGTGCTTCCTACACACACGGGCCATATCTCATTCAACTCTGCTTAGGAAACTGACAAGAACAGTAGAACCTCTTCAGTGCAATACACTGTACATGCTGGGAACCTACGCGAGTGCTATTTGCCCTGTGTATGACAATGGGAGCGCAGTAGTGACTCTTCTTAGCAGAAAACAACTCTTGCTTGTAGGACCAGAAACTGCATGTGATTCAACTCCATTTAGGACTGTGAAACAAAAGCTAGCTCGCCTTACAAGAAAAACACTCTGCTTTTGACAAAAGAGCAGTCTTCTACTCTACTGTGTTTTCTATAGCGCCAGAACAGTGAGCTAGCTCAAAACAAAAGAACTGTGCCTCCTACACACACGGGCCATATCTGGTTCAACTCTGCTTAGGAAACTGACAAGAACAGTTGCTCCTCTTCAGTCCAATACACTGTAAATGCTGGGAACATACGTGAGTGCTATTTGCACTGTGTATGACAATTGGAGCGCAACAGCGACTCTTCTTATTAGAAAACAACTCTTGCTCATAGGAACAGAAACTGTATGTGACTCAACTCCATTTAGGACTGGAAAACAAACGCTAGCTCTCCTTACAAGAAACACACTCTGCTTTTGAGAAAAGAGCACTCTTCTACGCTACAGTGTTTCCAATAGTGCCAGAACAATTAGCTTGCTCAGAAAAAAAGAACTGTGCTTCCTACACACACTGGCCGTATCTAGTTCAATTCTGCTTAGGAAACTGACAACAACAGTAGATCCTCTTCAGTCCAATACACTTTAAATGCTGGGAACAGACGCGACTGCTATTTGTACTGTGTATGACAATGGGAGCGCAACAGTGACTCTTCTTATCAGAAAACAATTCTTGCTTGTAGGAACAGAAACTGTATGTGACTCAACTCCATTTAGGACTGGGAAACAAACGCTAGCTTGCCTTACAAAAAACACACTCTGCTTTTGAGAAAAGAGCACTCATCTACTCTACTGTGTTTCCTACGGGGTCCGAACAGTGAGCTTGCTCAAAACAAAAGAACTGTGCTTCCTACACACAGGGGCCATATCTAGTTCAACTCTGCTTAGGAAACTGACAAGAACAGTAGCTCCTCTTCAGTCCAATACACTGTACTTGCTGGGAACAGACACGAGAGCGATTTGCACTGTGTATGGCAATGGGAGCGCAATAATGACTTTCCTTACCAGAAAACAACTCTTGCTCGTAGGACCAAAAACTGTGTGTGACTGAACTCCATTTAGGACTGGGAAACAAACGCTAGCTTGCTTTACAAAAAACACACTCTGCTTTTGAGAAAAGAGCACTCTTCTACTCTACTGTGTTTCCTATAGGGCCAGAACAGTGAGCTTGCTCAGAACAAAAGAACTGTGCTTCCTACACACATGAGCCATATCTAGTTCAACTCTGCTTAGGAAACTGACAAGAACAGTAGCTGCTCTTCAGTCCAATACAGTGTACATGCTGGGAACAGACGCCAGTGCTATTTGCCCTGTTTATGACAATGGGAGTGCAATAGTGACTCTTCTTACCAGAAAACAACTCTTGCTCGTAGGACCAGAAACTGCATGTGACTCAACTCCATTTAAGACTGGGAAACAAATGCTAGCTCGCCCTACAAAAAACACACTCTGCTTTTGAGAAAAAAGCACTCTTCTACTCTACTGTGTTTCCTATGGGGTCCGAACAGTGAGCTTGCTCAGAACAAAAGAACTCTGCTTCCTACACACATGGGACATATCCATTTCAACTCTGCTTAGGAAACTGACAAGAACAGTAGCTCCTCTTCAGTACAATACACTGCACTTGCTGGGAAGAGAATCGAGTGCTATTTGCCCTGTGTATGACAATGGGAGCACAACAGTGACTCTACTTACCAGAAAACAACTCTTGCTCATAGGAACAGAAACTGTATGTGACTCAACTCCATTTAGGACTGGAAAACAAACGCTAGCTCTCTTTACAAGAAACACACTCTGCTTTTGAGAGAAGAGCACTCTTCTACTCTACAGTGTTTCCAATAGTGCCAGAACAATTAGCTTGCTCAGAAAAAATGAACTGTGCTTCCTACACACACTGGCCGTATCTAGTTCAATTCTGCTTAGGAAACTGACAACAACAGTAGATCCTCTTCAGTCCAATACACTTTAAATCCTGGGAACAGACGCGACTGCTATTTGTACTATGTATGACAATGGGAGCACCACAGTGACTCTTCTTATCAGAAAACAATTCTTGCTTGTAGGAACAGAAACTGTATGTGACTCAACTCCATTTAGGACTGGGAAACAAACGCTAGCTTGCCTTACAAAAAACACACTCTGCTTTTGATAAAAGAGCACTCTTCTACTCTACTGTGTTTCCTACGGGGTCCGAACAGTGAGCTTGCTCAAAACAAAAGAACTGTGCTTCCTACACACAGGGGCCATATCTAGTTCAACTCTGCTTAGGAAACTGACAAGAACAGTAGCTCCTCTTCAGTCCAATACACTGTACTTGCTGGGAACAGACACGAGAGCGATTTGCACTGTGTATGGCAATGGGAGCGCAATAATGACTTTCCTTACCAGAAAACAACTCTTGCTCGTAGGACCAAAAACTGTGTGTGACTGAACTCCATTTAGGACTGGGAAACAAACGCCAGCTTGCTTTACAAAAAACACACTCTGCTTTTGAGAAAAGAGCACTCTTCTACTCTACTGTGTTTCCTATAGGGCCAGAACAGTGAGCTTGCTCAGAACAAAAGAACTCTGCTTCCTACACACATAAGCAATATCTAGTTCAACTCTGCTTAGGAAACTGACAAGAACAGTAGCGGCTCTTCAGTCCAATACAGTGTACATGCTGGGAACAGACGCCAGTGCTATTTGCCCTGTGTATGACAATGGGAGCGCAATAGTGACTCTTCTTACCAGAAAACAACTCTTGCTCGTAGGACCAGAAACTGCATGTGACTCAACTCCATTTAAGACTGGGAAACAAACGCTACCTCGCCCTACAAAAAACACACTCTGCTTTTGAGAAAAAAGCACTCTTCTACTCTACTGTGTTTCCTATGTGGTCCGAACAGTGAGCTTGCTCAGAACAAAAGAACTCTGCTTCCTACACACATGGGACATATCTATTTCAACTCTGCATAGGAAACTGACAAGAACAGTAGCTCCTCTTCAGTACAATACACTGTACTTGCTGGGAAGAGAATCGAGTGCTATTTGCCCTGTGTATGACAATGGGAGCGCAACAGTGACTCTACTTACCAGAAAACAACTCTTGCTCTTAGGAACAGCAACTGCATGTGACTCAACTCCATTTAGGACTGGGAAACAAACACTAGCTCGCCTTACAAGAAACACACTCTGCTTTTGAGAAAAGAGCACTCTTCTACTCTACTGTGTTTCCTATGGGGTCCGAACAGTGAGCTTGCTCACAACAAAAGAACTGTGCTTCCTACACACAGGGGCTATATCTAGTTCAACTCTGCTTAGGAAACTGACAAGAACAGTAGCTCCTCTTCAGTTCAATACACTGTATTTGCTGGGAACAGACGCGAGTGCTACTTGCACTGTGTATGGCAATGGGAGCGCAATAGTTACTCTTCTGACCAGAAAACAACTCTTGCTCCTAGGACCAGAAACTGCATGTGATTCAACTCCCTTTAGGACTGGGAAACAAATGCTAGCTCGCCTTACTAGAAACACACTCTGCTTTTGAGAAAAGAGCACTCTTCTACTCTACAGTGTTTCCTACAGGGCCAGAACTGTCAGCTTGCTCAGAACAAAAGAACTGTGCTTCCTACACTCACAGGCCATATCTAGTTCAACTCTGCTTAGGAAACTGACAAGAACAGTAGCTCCTATTCAGTCCAATACACTGTACATGCTGGGAACAGACGCCAGTGCTATTTGCCCTGTGTATGGATATGGGAGCCCAATAGTGACTCTTCTTACCAGAAAATAACTCTTGCTCGTAGGTACAGAAACTGCATGTGATAACTCCATTTGGGACTGGGAAACAAACGCTAGCTCGCCTTACAAGAAACACACTCTGCTTTTGAGAAAAGAGCACTCTTCTACTCTACTGTGTTTCCTATGGGTTCTGAACAGTGGGCTTGCTCAGAACAAAAGAACTGTGCATTGTACAAACACGGGACATATCTAGTTCAACTCTGCTTAGGAAACTGACAAGAACGGTAGCTCCTCTTCAGTCCAATACACTGTAATTGCTGGGAACAGAGGCGAGTGCTATTTGCACTGTGTATGGCAAAGGGAGCGAAATAGTGACTTTCCTTACCAGAAAACAACTCTTGCTCGTAGTACCAAAAACTGCATGTGACTCAACTTCATTTAGGACTGGGAAACAAACACTAGCTCGCCTTACAATAAACACACTCTGCTTTTGAGAAAAGAGCACTCTTCTACTCTACTGTGTTTCCTATAGGGCCAGGACAGTGAGCTTGCTCAAAACAAAAGAACTGTGCTTCCTACACACACGGGCCATATCTCATTCAACTCTGCTTAGGAAACTGACAAGAACAGTAGAACCTCTTCAGTGCAATACACTGTACATGCTGGGAACCGACGCGAGTGCTATTTGCCCTGTGTATGACAATGGGAGCGCAGTAGTGACTCTTCTTAGCAGAAAACAACTCTTGCTTGTAGGACCAGAAACTGCATGTGATTCAACTCCATTTAGGACTGTGAAACAAAAGCTAGCTCGCCTTACAAGAAAAACACTCTGCTTTTGACAAAAGAGCAGTCTTCTACTCTACTGTGTTTTCTATAGCGCCAGAACAGTGAGCTAGCTCAAAACAAAAGAACTGTGCCTCCTACACACACGGGCCATATCTGGTTCAACTCTGCTTAGGAAACTGACAAGAACAGTTGCTCCTCTTCAGTCCAATACACTGTAAATGCTGGGAACATACGTGAGTGCTATTTGCACTGTGTATGACAATTGGAGCGCAACAGCGACTCTTCTTATTAGAAAACAACTCTTGCTCATAGGAACAGAAACTGTATGTGACTCAACTCCATTTAGGACTGGAAAACAAACGCTAGCTCTCCTTACAAGAAACACACTCTGCTTTTGAGAAAAGAGCACTCTTCTACGCTACAGTGTTTCCAATAGTGCCAGAACAATTAGCTTGCTCAGAAAAAAAGAACTGTGCTTCCTACACACACTGGCCGTATCTAGTTCAATTCTGCTTAGGAAACTGACAACAACAGTAGATCCTCTTCAGTCCAATACACTTTAAATGCTGGGAACAGACGCGACTGCTATTTGTACTGTGTATGACAATGGGAGCGCAACAGTGACTCTTCTTATCAGAAAACAATTCTTGCTTGTAGGAACAGAAACTGTATGTGACTCAACTCCATTTAGGACTGGGAAACAAACGCTAGCTTGCCTTACAAAAAACACACTCTGCTTTTGAGAAAAGAGCACTCATCTACTCTACTGTGTTTCCTACGGGGTCCGAACAGTGAGCTTGCTCAAAACAAAAGAACTGTGCTTCCTACACACAGGGGCCATATCTAGTTCAACTCTGCTTAGGAAACTGACAAGAACAGTAGCTCCTCTTCAGTCCAATACACTGTACTTGCTGGGAACAGACACTAGAGCGATTTGCACTGTGTATGGCAATGGGAGCGCAATAATGACTTTCCTTACCAGAAAACAACTCTTGCTCGTAGGACCAAAAACTGTGTGTGACTGAACTCCATTTAGGACTGGGAAACAAACGCTAGCTTGCTTTACAAAAAACACACTCTGCTTTTGAGAAAAGAGCACTCTTCTACTCTACTGTGTTTCCTATAGGGCCAGAACAGTGAGCTTGCTCAGAACAAAAGAACTGTGCTTCCTACACACATGAGCCATATCTAGTTCAACTCTGCTTAGGAAACTGACAAGAACAGTAGCTGCTCTTCAGTCCAATACAGTGTACATGCTGGGAACAGACGCCAGTGCTATTTGCCCTGTTTATGACAATGGGAGTGCAATAGTGATTCCTCTTCCCAGAAAACAACTCTTGCTCGTAGGACCAGAAACTGCATGTGACTCAACTCCATTTAAGACTGGGAAACAAATGCTAGCTCGCCCTACAAAAAACACACTCTGCTTTTGAGAAAAAAGCACTCTTCTACTCTACTGTGTTTCCTATGGGGTCCGAACAGTGAGCTTGCTCAGAACAAAAGAACTCTGCTTCCTACACACATGGGACATATCTATTTCAACTCTGCTTAGGAAACTGACAAGAACAGTAGCTCCTCTTCAGTACAATACACTGCACTTGCTGGGAAGAGAATCGAGTGCTATTTGCCCTGTGTATGACAATGGGAGCGCAACAGTGACTCTACTTACCAGAAAACAACTCTTGCTCATAGGAACAGAAACTGTATGTGACTCAACTCCATTTAGGACTGGAAAACAAACGCTAGCTCTCTTTACAAGAAACACACTCTGCTTTTGAGAGAAGAGCACTCTTCTACTCTACAGTGTTTCCAATAGTGCCAGAACAATTAGCTTGCTCAGAAAAAAAGAACTGTGCTTCCTACACACACTGGCCGTATCTAGTTCAATTCTGCTTAGGAAACTGACAACAACAGTAGATCCTCTTCAGTCCAATACACTTTAAATCCTGGGAACAGACGCGACTGCTATTTGTACTGTGTATGACAATGGGAGCACCACAGTGACTCTTCTTATCAGAAAACAATTCTTGCTTGTAGGAACAGAAACTGTATGTGACTCAACTCCATTTAGGACTGGGAAACAAACGCTAGCTCGCCTTACAAGAAACACACTCTGCTATTCAGAAAAGAGCACTCTTCTACTCTACTATGTTTCCTATGGGTTCCAAACAGTGAGCTTGCTCAGAACAAAAGAACTGTGCATCATACAAACACGGGCTATATCTAGTTCAACTCTGCTTAGGAAACTGACAAGAACAGTAGCTCCTCTTCAGTCCAATACACTGTACTTGCTGGGAACAGACGCGAGTGCTACTTGCACTGTGTATGGCAATGGGAGCGCAATAGTGACTCTTCTTACCAGAAAAAAACTCTTGCTGGTAGGACCAGAAACTGCATGTGATTCAACTCCATTTAGGACTGGGAAACAAACGCTAGCTCGCCTTACAAGAAACACACTCTGCTTTTGAGAAAAGAGCAGTCTTCTACTCTACTGTGTTTTCTATAGCGCCAGAACTATCAGCTTGCTCAGAACAAAAGAACTGTGCCTCCTACACACACGGGCCATATCTAGTTCAACTCTGCTTAGGAAACTGACAAGAACAGTTGCTCCTCTTCAGTCCAATACACTGTAAATGCTGGGAACATACGTGAGTGCTATTTGCACTGTGTATGACAATTGGAGCGCAACAGTGACTCTTCTTATTAGAAAACAACTCTTGCTCATAGGAACAGAAACTGTATGTGACTCAAATCCATTTAGGACTGGAAAACAAACGCTAGCTCTCCTTACAAGAAACACACTCTGCTTTTGAGAAAAGAGCACTCTTCTACGCTACAGTGTTTCCAATAGTGCCAGAACAATTAGCTTGCTCAGAAAAAAAGAACTGTGCTTCCTACACACACTGGCCGTATCTAGTTCAATTCTGCTTAGGAAACTGACAACAACAGTAGATCCTCTTCAGTCCAATACACTTTAAATGCTGGGAACAGACGCGACTGCTATTTGTACTGTGTATGACAATGGGAGCGCAACAGTGACTCTTCTTATCAGAAAACAATTCTTGCTTGTAGGAACAGAAACTGTATGTGACTCAACTCCATTTAGGACTGGGAAACAAACGCTAGCTTGCCTTACAAAAAACACACTCTGCTTTTGAGAAAAGAGCACTCTTCTACTCTACTGTGTTTCCTACGGGGTCCGAACAGTGAGCTTGCTCAAAACAAAAGAACTGTGCTTCCTACACACAGGGGCCATATCTAGTTCAACTCTGCTTAGGAAACTGACAAGAACAGTAGCTCCTCTTCAGTCCAATACACTGTACTTGCTGGGAACAGACACGAGAGCGATTTGCACTGTGTATGGCAATGGGAGCACAATAATGACTTTCCTTACCAGAAAACAACTCTTGCTCGTAGGACCAAAAACTGTGTGTGACTGAACTCCATTTAGGACTGGGAAACAAACGCTAGCTTGCTTTACAAAAAACACACTCTGCTTTTGAGAAAAGAGCACTCTTCTACTCTACTGTGTTTCCTATAGGGCCAGAACAGTGAGCTTGCTCAGAACAAAAGAACTGTGCTTCCTACACACATGAGCCATATCTAGTTCAACTCTGCTTAGGAAACTGACAAGAACAGTAGCGGCTCTTCAGTCCAATACAGTGTACATGCTGGGAACAGACGCCAGTGCTATTTGCCCTGTGTATGACAATGGGAGCGCAATAGTGATTCTTCTTACCAGAAAACAACTCTTGCTCGTAGGACCAGAAACTGCATGTGACTCAACTCCATTTAAGACTGGGAAACAAATGCTAGCTCGCCCTACAAAAAACACACTCTGCTTTTGAGAAAAAAGCACTCTTCTACTCTACTGTGTCCTATGGGGTCCGAACAGTGAGCTTGCTCAGAACAAAAGAACTCTGCTTCCTACACACATGGGACATATCTATTTCAACTCTGCTTAGGAAACTGACAAGAACAGTAGCTCCTCTTCAGTACAATACACTGTACTTGCTGGGAACAGACGCGAGTGCTATTTGCCCTGTGTATGACAATGGGAGCGCAACAGTGACTCTTCTTACCAGAAAAAAACTCTTGCTCTTAGGACCAGAAACTGCATGTGATTCAACTCCATTTAGGACTGGGAAACAAACGCTAGCTCGCCTTACAAGAAACACACTCTGCTTTTGAGAAAAGAGCACTCTTCTACTCTACTGTGTTTCCTACAGGGCCAGAACTATCAGCTTGCTCAGAACAAAAGAACTGTGCTTCCTACACTCACAGGCCATATCTAGTTCAACTCTGCTTAGGAAACTGACAAGAACAGTAGATCCTCTTCAGTCCAATACACTGTACATGCTGGGAACAGATGCCAGTGCTATTTGCCCTGTGTATGGCAGTGGGAGCGCAATAGTGACTCTTCTTACCAGAAAACAACTCTTGCTCGTAGGACCTGAAACTGCATGTGAATCAACTCCATTTAAGACTGGGAAACAAACGCTAGCTCGCCCTACAAAAAACGCACTCTGCTTTTGAGAAAAGAGCACTCTTCTACTCTACTGTGTTTCCTATGGGTTCTGAACAGTTGTCTTGCTCAGAACAAAAGAACTGTGCATTGTACAAACACGGGACATATCTAGTTCAACTCTGCTTAGGAAACTGACAAGAACGGTAGCTCCTCTTCAGTCCAATACACTGTAATTGCTGGGAACAGAGGCGAGTGCTATTTGCACTGTGTATGGCAAAGGGAGCACAATAGTGACTTTCCTTACCAGAAAACAAATCTTGCTCGTAGTACCAAAAACTGCATGTGACTCAACTTCATTTAAGACTGGGAAACAAACACTAGCTCGCCTTACAATAAACACACTCTGCTTTTGAGAAAAGAACACTCTTCTACTCTACTGTGTTTCCTATAGGGCCAGGACAGTGAGCTTGCTCAAAACAAAAGAACTGTGCTTCCTGCACACACGGGCCATATCTCGTTCAATTCTGCTTAGGAAACTGACAAGAACAGTAGAACCTCTTCAGTGCAATACAATGTACATGCTGGGAACCGATGCGAGTGCTATTTGCCCTGTGTATGACAATGGGAGCGCAGTAGTGACTCTTCTTAGCCGAAAACAACTCTTGCTTGTAGGACCAGAAACTGCATGTGATTCAACTCCATTTAGGACTGTGAAACAAAAGTTAGCTCGCCTTACAAGAAAAACACTCTGCTTTTGAGAAAAGAGCAGTCTTCTACTCTACTGTGTTTTCTATAGCGTCAGAACAGTGAGCTTGCTCAGAACAAAAGAACTGTGCCTCCTACACACACGGGCCATATCTAGTTCAACTCTGCTTAGGAAACTGACAAGAACAGTTGCTCCTCTTCAGTCCAATACACTGTAAATGCTGGGAACATACGTGAGTGCTATTTGCACTGTGTATGACAATTGGAGCGCAACAGTGACTCTTCTTATTAGAAAACAACTCTTGCTCATAGGAACAGAAACTGTATGTGACTCAACTCCATTTAGGACTGGGAAACAAACGCTAGCTGTCCTTACAAGAAACACACTCTGCTTTTGAGAGAAGAGCACTCTTCTACTCTACAGTGTTTCCAATAGTGCCAGAACAATTAGCTTGCTCAGAAAAAAAGAACTGTGCTTCCTACACACACTGGCCGTATCTAGTTCAATTCTGCTTAGGAAACTGACAACAACAGTAGATCCTCTTCAGTCCAATACACTTTAAATGCTGGGAACAGACGCGACTGCTATTTGTACTGTGTATGACAATGGGAGCACAACAGTGACTCTTCTTATCAGAAAACAATTCTTGTTTGTAGGAACAGAAACTGTATGTGACTCAACTCCATTTAGGACTGGGAAACAAACGCTAGCTCGCGTTACAAGAAACACACTCTGCTATTCAGAAAAGAGCACTCTTCTACTCTACTGTGTTTCCTATGGGTTCCGAACAGTGAGCTTGCTCAGAACAAAAGAACTGTGCATCATACAAACACGGGCTATATCTAGTTCAACTCTGCTTAGGAAACTGACAAGAACAGTAGCTCCTCTTCAGTCCAATACACTGTACTTGCTGGGAACAGACGCGAGTGCTACTTGCACTGTGTATGGCAATGGGAGCGCAATAGTGACTCTTCTTACCAGAAAAAAACTCTTGCTCGTAGGACCAGAAACTGCATGTGATTCAACTCCATTTAGGACTGGGAAACAAACGCTAGCTTGCCTTACAAGAAACACACTCTGCTTTTGAGAAAAGAGCACTCTTCTACTCTACTGTGTTTCCTACAGGGCCAGAACTGTCAGCTTGCTCAGAACAAAAGAACTGTGCTTCATATACACATGGGCCATATCTAGTTCAACTCTGCTTAGGAAACTGACAAGAACAGTAGCTCCGCTTCAGTCCAATACACTGTACTTGCTGGGAACACACACGAGAGCTATTTGCACTGTGTATGGCAATAGGAGCACAATAATGATTTTCCTTACCAGAAAACAACTCTTGCTCTTAGGAACAGCAACTGCATGTGACTCAACTCCATTTAGGACTAGGAAACAAACGCTAGCTTGCCTTACAAAAAACACACTCTGCTTTTGAGTAAAGAGCACTCTTCTACTCTACTGTGTTTCCTACGGGGTCCGAACAGTGAGCTTGCTCAAAACAAAAGAATTGTGCTTCCTACACACAGGGGCCATATCTAGTTCAACTCTGCTTAGGAAACTGACAAGAACAGTAGCTCCTCTTCAGTCCAATACACTGTACTTGCTGGGAACAGACACGAGAGCGATTTGCACTGTGTATGGCAATGGGAGCGCAATAATGACTTTCCTTACCAGAAAACAACTCTTGCTCGTAGGACCAAAAACTGTGTGTGACTGAACTCCATTTAGGACTGGGAAACAAACGCCAGCTTGCTTTACAAAAAACACACTCTGCTTTTGAGAAAAGAGCACTCTTCTACTCTACTGTGTTTCCTATAGGGCCAGAACAGTGAGCTTGCTCAGAACAAAAGAACTGTGCTTCCTACACACATAAGCAATATCTAGTTCAACTCTGCTTAGGAAACTGACAAGAACAGTAGCGGCTCTTCAGTCCAATACAGTGTACATGCTGGGAACAGACGCCAGTGCTATTTGCCCTGTGTATGACAATGGGAGCGCAATAGTGACTCTTCTTACCAGAAAACAACTCTTGCTCGTAGGACCAGAAACTGCATGTGACTCAACTCCATTTAAGACTGGGAAACAAACGCTACCTCGCCCTACAAAAAACACACTCTGCTTTTGAGAAAAAAGCACTCTTCTACTCTACTGTGTTTCCTATGGGTTCCGAACATTGAGCTTGCTCAGAACAAAAGAACTCTGCTTCCTACACACATGGGACATATCTATTTCAACTCTGCTTAGGAAACTGACAAGAACAGTAGCTCCTCTTCAGTACAATACACTGTACTTGCTGGGAAGAGAATCGAGTGCTATTTGCCCTGTGTATGACAATGGGAGCGCAACAGTGACTCTACTTACCAGAAAACAACTCTTGCTCTTAGGAACAGCAACTGCATGTGACTCAACTCCATTTAGGACTGGGAAACAAACACTAGCTCGCCTTACAAGAAACACACTCTGCTTTTGAGAAAAGAGCACTCTTCTACTCTACTGTGTTTCCTATAGGGCCAGAACAGTGAGCTTGCTCACAACAAAAGAACTGTGCTTCCTACACACACGGCCATATCTAGTTCAATTTTGCTTAGGAAACTGACAACAACAGTAGATCCTCTCAGTCCAATACAGTGTAAATGCTGGGAACAGACGCGAATGCTATTTGCACTGTGTAGGACAATGGGAGCGCAACAGTGACTCTTCTTATCAGAAAACAACTCTTGCTCATAGGAACAGAAACTGTATGTGACTCAACTCCATTTAGGACTGGGAAACAAACGCTAGCTTGGCTTACAAAAAACACACTCTGCTTTTGAGAAAAGAGCACTCTTCTACTCTACTGTGTTTCCTATAGAGTCAGAACCGTGAGCTTGCTCAGAACAAAAGAACTGTGCTTCCTACACACACGGGCCATATCTAGTTCAACTCTGCCTAGGAAACTGACAAGAACAGTAGATCCTCTTCAGTCCAATACAATGTACATGCTCGGAACATACGCCAGTGCTATTTGCCCTGTGTATGACAATGGGAGGACAATAGTGACTCTTCTTATCAGAAAACAACTCTTCCTCATAGGACCAGAAACTGCATGGCATTCAACTCCATTTCTGACTGGGGAACAAACAATAGCTCGCCTTACAAGAAACACACTCTGCTTTTGAGAAAACAGCACTCTTCTACTCTAATGTGTTTCCTATAGGGCAAGAACAGTGAGCTTGCTCAGAACAAAAGAACTGTGCTTCCTACACACACGGGACATATCTAGTTCAACTATGCTTAGGAAACTAACAAGAACAGTAGCTCCTCTTCAGTACAATACACTGTACTTGCTGGGAACAGAATCGAGTGCTATTTGCCCTGTGTATGACAATGGGAGCGCAACAGTGACTCTACTTACCAGAAAACAACTCTTGCTCTTAGGAACAGCAACTGCATGTGACTCAACTCCATTTAGGACTGGGAAACAAACACTAGCTCGCCTTACAAGAAACACACTCTGCTTTTGAGAAAAGAGCAGTCTTCTACGCTACTGTGTTTCCTCTGGGGTCCGAACTATGAGCATGCTCAGAACAAAAGAACTTTGCTTCCTACACACACGGACCATATCTATTTCAACTCTGCTTAGGAAACTGACAAGAACAGTAGCTCCTCTTCAGTCCAACACACTGTTCTTGCTGGAAGCAGACACGAGTGCACTTTGCAATGTGTATGGCAATGGGAGCGCAATAGTGACTCTTCTTACCAGAAAACAACTCTTGCTCTTAGGACCAGAAACTGCATGTGATTCAACTCCATTTAGGACTGGGAAACAAACGCTAGCTCGCCTTACAAGAAACACACTCTGCTTTTGAGAAAAGAGCACTCTTCTACTCTACTGTGTTTCCTAAAGGGCCAGAACAGTGAGCTTGCTCAGAGCAAAAGAACTGTGCTTCCTACACACACGGGCCATATCTAGTTCAACTCTGCTTAGGAAACTGACAAGAACAGTAGCTCCTCTTCAGTCCAATACACTGTACTTGCTGGGAACAGAAGCGAGTGCTATTTGCCCTGTGTATGACAATGGGAGCGCAACAGTGACTCTTCTTATCAGAAAACAACTCTTGCTCTTAGGAACAGCAACTGCATGTGACTCAACTCCATTTAGGACTGGGAAACAAGCAATAGCTCGCCTTACAAGAAACACACTCTGCTTTTCAGAAAAGAGCACACTTCTACTCTACTGTGTTTCCTATAGGTCCAGAACAGTGAGCTTGCTCAGCACAAACGAACTGTGCATCGTACAAACACGGGCCATATCTAGTTCAACTCTGCTTAGGAAACTGATGGAACAGTAGATCCTCATCAGTCCAATACACAGTACATGCTGGGAACAGACGCCAGTGCTTTTTGCCCTGTGTATGACAATGGGAGCGCAGTAGTGACTCTTCTTACCAGAAAACACCTGTTGCTCGTAGGACCAGAAACTGCATGCAATTCAACTCCATTTAGGACTCAGAAACAAACGCCAGCTCGCCTTACAAGAAACACACTCTGCTATTGAGAAAAGGGCACTCTTCTACTCTACTGTGTTTTCTATAGCGCCAGAACAGTGAGCTTGCTCAGAAAAAAAGAACTCCGCTTCCTCCACACACGGGCCATATCTAGTTCAATTATGCTTAGGAAACTGACAACAACAGTAGATCCTCTTTAGTCCAATACACTGTAAATTCTGGGAACAGAATCGAGTGCTATTTGCCCTGTGTATGACAATTGGAGCGCAACATTGACTCTACTTACCAGAAAACAACTCTTGCTCTTAGGAACAGCAACTGCATGTGACTCAACTCCTATTAGGACTGGGAAACAAACACTAGCTCGCCTTACAAGAAACACACTCTGCTTTTGAGAAAAGAGCAGTCTTCTATGCTACTGTGTTTCCTCTGGTGTCGGAACTGTGAGCTTGCTCAGAACAAAAGAACTGTGCTTCCTACACACACGGGCCATATCTATTTCAACTCTGCTTAGGAAACTGACAAGAACAGTAGCTCCTCTTCAGTCCAATACAGTGTACAGGCTGGGAACAGACACCAGTGCTATTTGCCCTGTGTATGACAATGGGAGCGCAATAGTGACTCTTCTTACCAGAAAACTACTCTTGCTCGTAGGACCAGAAACTGCATGTGACTCAACTCCATTTAGGACTGGGAAACAAACGCTAGTTCGCCCTACAAGAAACACACTCTGCTTTTGAGAAAAGAGCACTCTTCTACTCTACTATGTTTCCTATAGGGCCAGAACAGTGAGCTTGCTCAGAACAAAAGAACTGTGCTTCCTACACGTACGGGCCATATCTAGTTCACCTCTGCTTAGGAAACTGACAAGAATAGTAGCTCCTCTTCAGTACAATACACTGTACTTGCTGGAAGCAGACGCAAGTGCTGTTTGCACAGTGTATGGCAATGAGAGCACAATAGTGACTCCTCTTCTCAGAAAAAACTCTTGCTCATAGGACCAGAAACTGCATGTGACCCAACTCCATTTAGGACTGGGAAACAAATGCTAGCTTGCCTTACAAGAAACACACTCTGCTTTTGAGAAAAGAGCACTCTTCTACTCTACTGTGTCTCCTATAGGGCCAGAACAGTGAGCTTGCTCAGAGCAAAAGAGCTGTGCTTCCTACACACACGGGCCATATCTAGTTCAACTCTGCTTAGGAAACTGACAAGAACAGTAGCTCCTCTTCAGTCCAATACACTGTACTTGCTGGCAACAGACGCGAGTGCCAGTTGCCCTGTGTATGGCAATGGGAGCACAATAGTCACTTTCTTACCAGAAAACAACTCTTGCTCGTAGTACCAAAAACTGCATGTGATTCAACTCCATTTAGGACTCGGAAACAAACGCTAGCTTGCCTTACAAGAAACACACTCTGCTTAGGAGGAAAGAGCATCTTCAACTGTACTGCGTTTCCCAAAGGGCCAGAACAGTGAGCTTGCTCAGAACAAAAGAGCTGTGCTTCCTACACATACGGGCCATATCTAGTTCTACTTTGCTTAGGAAACTGACAAGAACAGTAGCTCCTCTTCAGTACAATACACTGTACTTGCTGAAAGCAGACGCAAGTGCTGTTTGCACTGTGTATGGCAATGAGAACGCAATAGTGACTCTTCTTATCAGAAAAAAACTCTTGCTCATAAAACCAGAAACTGCATGTGACCCAACTCCATTTAGGACTCGGAAACAAACGCTTGCTCGCCTACAAGAAACACACTCTGCTTTTGAGAAAAGAGCACTCTTCTAATCTACTGTGTCTCCTATAGTTCCAGAACAGTGAGCTTGCTCAGAACAAAAGAACTGTGCTTCCTACACACACGGGCCATATCTAGTTCAACTCTGCTTAGGAAACTGAGAAGAACAGTAGATCCTCTTCAGTCAAATACACTGTACATGCTCGGAACAGACGCCAGTGCTATTTGCCCTGTGTATGACAATGGGAGCACAATAGTGACTCTTATTACCACAAAACAACTCTTGCTCGTAAGACCAGAAACTGCATGGGATTCAACTCCATTTCTTACTGGGGAAAAAACAATAGCTCGCCTTACAAGAAACACACTCTGCTTTTCAGAAAAGAGCACTCATCTACTCTACTGTGTTTCCTATGGGGTCCGAACAGTGAGCTTGCTCAGAACAAAAGAATTGTGCTTCCTACACACACGGCCATATCTAGTTCAATTTTGCTTAGGAAACTGACGGAACAGTAGATACTCATCAGTCCAATACACTGTACATGCTGGGAACAGACGCCAGTGCTATTTGCCCTGTGTATGACAATGGGAGCGCAGTAGTGACTTTTCTTACCAGAAAACACCTCTTGCTCGTAGGACCAGAAACTGCATGTGATTCAACTCCATTTAGGACTCGGAAACAAACGCTAGCTCGCCTTACAAGAAACACACTCTGCTTTTGAGAAAAGAGCACTGTTCTACTCTACAGTGTTTTCTATAGCGCCAGAACAGTGAGCTTGCTCAGAACAAAAGAACTGTGCTTCCTACACACACGGGCCATATCTAGTTCAATTCTGCTTAGGAAACTGACAAGAACAGTAGATCCTCTTCAGTCCAATACACTGTAAATGCTGGGAACAGACGCGAGTGCTATTTGCACTGTGTATGACAATGGGAGCACAACAGTGTCTCTTCTTATCAGAAAACAACTCTTGCTCGTAGGAAAGGAAATTGTATGTGACTCAACTCCATTTAGGACTGGGAAACAACCGCTAGCTCGCCTTACAAAAAACACACTCTGCTTTTGAGAAAAGAGCACTCTTCTACTCTACTGTGTTTCCTATAGGGCCAGAACAGTGAGCTTGCTCAAAACAAAAGAACTGTGCTTCCTACACACATGAGCCATATCTAGTTCAACTCTGCTTAGGAAACTGACAAGAACAGTAGCTGCTCTTCAGTCCGATACAGTGTACATGCTGGGAACAGACGCCAGTGCTACTTGCCCTGTGTATGGCAATGGGAGCACAATAGTGACTCTTCTTAACAGAAAACATCTATTGCTCGTAGGAATAGAAACTGCATGTGATTCAACTCCATTTCTGACTGGGAAACAAACACTAGCTCGCCTTACAAGAAACACACTCTGCTTTTGAGA
Source organism: Peromyscus eremicus (assembly GCF_949786415.1). Classification (NCBI taxonomy): domain Eukaryota; kingdom Metazoa; phylum Chordata; class Mammalia; order Rodentia; family Cricetidae; genus Peromyscus; species Peromyscus eremicus. Next base: position 25,458 of record NW_026735548.1, on the reverse strand, counting down.
AAAGAGCAGTCGTCTACGCTACTGTGTTTCCTCTGGGGTCTGAACTGTAAGCTTGCTCAGAACAAAAGAACTGTGCTTCCTACACACACGGGCCATATCTAGTTCAACTCTGCTTAGGAAACTGACAAGAACAGTAGCTCCTCTTCAGTCCAACACACTGTACTTGCTGGAAGCAGACGCGAGTGCTCTTTGCACTGTGTGGCAATGGGAGTGCAATACTGACTCTTCTTACCAGAAAACAACTCGTGCTCGTAGGACCAGAAACTGCATGTGACTCAACTCCATTTAGGACTGGGAAACAAACGCTAGTTCGCCCTACAAGAAACACACTCGGCTTTTGAGAAAAGAGCACTCTTCTTCTCTACTGTTTTTCCTATGGGGTGCGAACAGTGAGCTTGCTCAGAACAAAAGAACTGTGCTTCCTACACACGCGACATATCTAGTTCAACTCTGCTTAGGAAACTGACAAGAACAGTAGCTCCTGTTCAGTCCAATAAACTGTACTTGCTGGGAACAGAAGCATGTGCTATTTTCCCTGTGTATGACACTTGGAGCGCAACAGTGACTCTTCTTATCAGAAAACAACTCTTGCTCTTAGGAACAGCAACTGCATGTGACTCAACTCCATTTAGGACTGGGAAACAAACACTAGCTCGCCTTACAAGAAACACACTCTGCTTTTGAGAAAAGAGCAGTCTTCTATGCTACTGTGTTTCCTCTGGTGTCCGAATGTGAGCTTGCTCAGAACAAAATACTGTGCTTCCTACACACACGGGCCATATCTAGTTCAACTCTGCTCAGGAAACTGACAAGAACCATAGCTCCTCTTCAGTCCAACACACTGTACTTGATGGAAGCAGACACGAGGGCTCTTTGCACTGTGTATGGCAATGGGAGCGCAATAGTGACTCTTCTTACCAGAAAACAACTCTTGCTCGTAGGACCAGAAACTGCATGGCATTCAACTCCATTTAGGACTGGGAAACAAACGCTAGCTCGCGTTACAAGAAACACACTCTGCTTTTGAGAAAAGAGCACTCTTCTACTCTACTGTGTTTCCTATAGGGCCAGAACAGTGAGCTTGCTCAGAGCAAAAGAACTTTGCTTCCTACACACACGGGCCATATCTAGTTCAACTCTGCTTATGAAACTGACAAGAACAGTAGCTCCTCTTCAGTCCAATACAGTGTACATGCTGGGAACAGACGCCAGTGCTATTTGCCCTGTGTATGACAATGGGAGCTCAATAGTGACTCTTCTTACCAGAAAACTACTCTTGCTCGTAGGACCAGAAACTGCATGTGACTCAACTCCATTTAGGACTGGGAAACAAACGCTAGTTCGCCCTACAAGAAACACACTCTGCTTTTGAGAAAAGAGCACTCTTCTACTCTACTGTGTTTCCTATGGGGTCCGAACAGTGAGCTTGCTAAGAACAAAAGAACTGTGCTTCCTACACACGGGACATATCTAGTTCAACTCTGCTTAGGAAACTGACAAGAACAGTAGCTCCTGTTCAGTCCAATACACTGTACTTGCTGGAAACAGAAGCGAGTGCTATTTGCCCTGTGTGTGACAATGGGAGCACAACAGTGATTCTTCTTATCAGAAAACAACTCTTGCTCTTAGGAACAGCAACTGCATGTGACTCAACTCCATTTAGGACTGGGAAACAAACAATAGCTCGCCGTACAAGAAACACATTCTGCTTTTCAGAAAAGAGCACTCTTCTACTCTACTGTGTTTCCTATAGGGCCAGAACAGTGAGCTTGCTCAGAACAAAAGAACTGTGCTTCCTACACATATGGGCCATATCTAGTTCACCTCTTCTTAGGAAACTGACAAGAACAGTAGCTCCTCTTCAGTACAATACACTGTACTTGCTGGAAGCAGACACAAGTGCTGTTTGCACTGTGTATGGCAATGAGAGCGCAATAGTGACTCTTCTTATCAGAAAAAACTCTTGCTCGTAGGACCAGAAACTGCATGTGACCCAACTCCATTTAGGACTGGGAAACAAATGCTTGCTCGCCTTACAAGAAACACACTCTGCTTTTGAGAAAAGAGCACTCTTCTACTCTACTGTGTCTCCTATAGGGCCAGAACAGTGAGCTTGCTCAGAACAAAAGAACTGTGCTTCCTACACACACGGACCATATCTAGTTCAACTCTGCTTAGGAAACTGACAAGAACAGTAGCTCCTCTTTAGTCCAATACACTGTACTTGCTGGGAACAGACGCGATTGCTATTTGCACTGTGTATGGCAATGGGAGTGCAATTGTGACTTTCCTTATCAGAAAACAACTCTTGCTCATAGGACCAGAAACTGCATGGGATTCAACTCCATTTAGGACTGGGAAACAAACGCTAGTTTCCATGGAAGAAACACAGTCTGCTTTTGAGAAAGGAGCACTCTTCTACTCTACTGTGTCTCCTATAGGGCCAGAACAGTGAGCATGCTCAGAACAAAAGAACTTTGCTTCCTACACACACGGGCCATATCTAGTTCAACTCTGCTTATGAAACTGACAAGAACAGTAGCTCTTCTTTAGTCCAATACGCTGTACTTCCTGGGAACAGATGCGATTGCTATTTGCACTGTGTATGGCAATGGGAGTGCAATAGTGACTTTCTTTACCAGAAAACAGCTCTTGCTCGTAGGACCAGAAACTGCATGTGATTCAACTCCATTTACAACTGGGAAATAAACGCTAGCTCGCCTTACAAGAAACACACTCTGCTTTTTATAAAAGAGCACTCTTCTACTCTACTGTGTTTACTATGGAGTCGGAACAGTGAGCTTGCTCAGAACAAAAGAACTGTGCTTCCTACACACACGAACCATATCTAGTTCAACTCTGCTTATGAAACTGACAAGAACAGTAGCTCCTCTTCAGTCCAATACACTGTACATGCTGGTAACAGACGCCCGTGCTATTTGCCCTGTGTATGACAATTGGAGCACAATAGTGACTCTTCTTATGAGAAAACATCTCTTGCTCTTAGGACGAGAAACTGCATGTGACTCAACTCCATTTAGGACTGGGAAACAAACGCTAGCTCGCCTTACAAGAAACACACTCTGCTTCTACCCTACTGTTTTTCCTTTGGTGTCCGAACAGTGAGCTTGCTCAGGACAAAAGAACTGTGCTTGCTAAACACACGGGCCATATCTTGTTCAACTCTGCTTAGAAAACTGACAAGAACCGGAGCTCCTCTTCAGTCCAATACACTGTACTTGTTGGGAACAGACGCGAGTGCTATTTGCACTGTGTATGGCAAAGGGAGCACAATAGTGACTCTCCTTAGCAGAAAAAAACTCTTGCTCCTAGGACCAGAAACTGCATGGGATTCAACTCCATTTCTGACTGGGAAACAAACAATAGCTCGCCTTACCAGAATCACACTCTGCTTTTGAGAAAAAACCACTCTTCTACTCTACTGTGTTTCCTATAGTTCCAGAACAGTGAGCTTGCTCCGAACAAAAGAACTGTGCTTCCTACACACACGGGCCATATCTTGTTCAACTCTGCTTAGGAAACTGACTAGAACAGTAGCTCCTCTTCAGTCCAATACACTGTAAATGCTGGGAACAGACGCGAGTGCTATTTGCACTGTGTTTGACAATGGGAGCGCAACAGTGACTCTTCTTACCAGAAAACAACTCTTGCATGTAGAAACAGAAACTGTATGTGACTCAACTACATTTATGACTGGGAAACAAACGCTAGCTTGCCTTACAAGAAACACACTCTGCTTTTGAGAAAAGAGCACTCTTCTACTCTACTGTGTTTCCTTTGGGGCCAGAACAGAGAGCTGCTCAGAACAAAGAACTGTGCTTCCTACACACATGGGACATATCTAGTTCAACTCTGCTTAGGAAACTGAAAGAACAGGAGCTCCTCTTCATTACAATACACTGTACTTGCTGGGAACAGACGAGAGTGCTACTTGCCCTGTGTATGGCAATTGGAGCACAATAGTGACTCTTCTTACCAGGAAACAACTCTTGCTCGTAGGAATAGAAACTGCATGTGATTCAACTCCATTTCTAACTGAGAAACAAACACTAACTCGCCTTACAAGAAACACACTCTGCTTTTGAGAAAAGAGCACTCTTCTACTCTACTGTGTTTCCTATAGGGCCAGAACAGTGAGCATGCTTCGAACAAAAGAACTGTGCTTCCTACACACACACGCCATATCTAGTTCGACTCTGCTTAGGAAACTGACAAGAACAGTAGATCCTCTTCAGTCCAATACACTGTACATGCTGCTAACAGACGCCCCTGTTATTTGCCTTGTGTTATACAATTGGAGCGCAATAGTGACTCTTCTTACCAGAAAACATCTCTTGCTCTTAGGACGAGAAACTGCATGGGATTCAACTCCATTTAGGACTGGGAAACAAACGCTAGCTTGCCTTACAAGAAACACACTCTGCTTCTGAGAAAAGAGAACTCTTCTACTCTACTGTTTTTCCTTTGGTGTCCGAACAGTCAGCTTGCTCAGGACAAAAGAACTGTGCTTCCTAAACACACGGGCCATATCTAGTTCAACTCTGCTTAGAAAACTGACAAGAACAGTAGCTCCTCTTCATTCCAATACACTGTACTTGCTGGGAACAGACGCCAGTGCTATTTGAACTGTGTATGGCAATGGGAGCACAATAGTGACTCTTCTTAGCAGAAAACAACTCTTGCTCCTAGGACCAGAAACTGCATGGGATTCAACTCCATTTAGGGCTGGGAAACAAACGCTAGCTTGCCTTACAAGAAACACACTCTGCTTTTTAGAAAATAGCACTCTTCTACTCTACTGTGTTTACTATGGAGTCCGAACAGTGAGCTTGCTCAGAACAGAAGAACTGTACTTGCTACACACACGGGGCATATCTAGTTCAACTCTGCATAGGAAACTGACAAGAACAGTAGCTCCTATTCACTCCAATACACTGTACATGCTGGGAACAGACGTCAGTGCTATTTGCCCTGTGTATGACAATGGGAGGGCAATAGTGACTCTTCTTACCAGAAAACAACTCTTTCTCGTAGGACTAGAAACTGCATGGGATTCAACTCCATTTAGGACTCGGAAACAAACGCTAGTTCCCCTTACAAGAAACACACTCTGCTTTTGAGAAAAGAGCACTCTTCTACTCTACTGTGTTTCCTGTGGGGTCCGAACAGTGAGCTTGCTCAGAAAAAATGAACTGTGCTTCCTACACACATGGGCCATATCTAGTTCAACTCTGCTTAGGAAACTGACAAGAACAGTAGATCCTCTTCAGTCCAATATACTGTACATGCTGCTAACAGACGCCCCTGTTATTTGCCTTGTGTTATACAATTGGAGCGCAATAGTGACTCTTCTTACCAGAAAACATCTCTTGCTCTTAGGACGAGAAACTGCATGGGATTCAACTCCATTTAGGACTGGGAAACAAACGCTAGCTTGCCTTACAAGAAACACACTCTGCTTCTGAGAAAAGAGAACTCTTCTACTCTACTGTTTTTCCTTTGGTGTCCGAACAGTCAGCTTGCTCAGGACAAAAGAACTGTGCTTCCTAAACACACGGGCCATATCTAGTTCAACTCTGCTTAGAAAACTGACAAGAACAGTAGCTCCTCTTCATTCCAATACACTGTACTTGCTGGGAACAGACGCCAGTGCTATTTGAACTGTGTATGGCAATGGGAGCACAATAGTGACTCTTCTTAGCAGAAAACAACTCTTGCTCCTAGGACCAGAAACTGCATGGGATTCAACCTCATTTAGGGCTGGGAAACAAACGCTAGCTTGCCTTACAAGAAACACACTCTGCTTTTTAGAAAATAGCACTCTTCTACTCTACTGTGTTTACTATGGAGTCCGAACAGTGAGCTTGCTCAGAACAGAAGAACTGTACTTGCTACACACACGGGGCATATCTAGTTCAACTCTGCATAGGAAACTGACAAGAACAGTAGCTCCTATTCACTCCAATACACTGTACATGCTGGGAACAGACGTCAGTGCTATTTGCCCTGTGTATGACAATGGGAGGGCAATAGTGACTCTTCTTACCAGAAAACAACTCTTTCTCGTAGGACTAGAAACTGCATGGGATTCAACTCCATTTAGGACTCGGAAACAAACGCTAGTTCCCCTTACAAGAAACACACTCTGCTTTTGAGAAAAGAGCACTCTTCTACTCTACTGTGTTTCCTGTGGGGTCCGAACAGTGAGCTTGCTCAGAAAAAATGAACTGTGCTTCCTACACACATGGGCCATATCTAGTTCAACTCTGCTTAGGAAACTGAAAAGAACAGGAGCTCCTCTTCAGTCCAATACACTGTACTTGCTGGGAACAGACGCCAGTGCTACTTGCCCTGTGTATGGCAATGGGAGCACAATAGTGACTCTTCTTAGCAGAAAACAACTCTTGCTCGTAGGACCAGAAACTGCATGTGATTCAACTCCATTTCTGACTGAAAAACAAACACTAGCTTGCCTTACAAGAAACACACTCTGCTTTTGAGAAAAGAGCACTCTTATACTCTACTGTGTTTCCCATAGGGCCAGAACAGTGAGCATGCTCAGAACAAAAGAACTGTGCTTCCTACACACACGGGACATATCTAGTTCAACTCTGCTTAGGAAACTGACAAGAACAGTAGATCCTCTTCAGTCCAATACACTGTACATGCTGGTAACAGACGCCCGTGCTATTATCCTTGTGTATGACAATTGGAGCGCAATAGTGCCTCTTCTTACCAGAAAACATCTCTTGCTCTTAGGACGAGAAACTGCCTGTGACTCAACTCCATTTAGGACTGGGAAACAAACGCTAGCTTGCCTTACAAGAAACACACTCTGCTTTTGAGAAAACAGCACTCTTCTACTCTACTGTTTTTCCTTTGGTGTCCGAACAGTGAGCTTGCTCAGGACAAAAGAACTGTGCTTCCTACACACAGGGGCCATATCAAGTTCAAATCTGCTTAGGAAAATGACAAGAACAGTATCCTCTTCAGTCCAATACACTGTACTTGCTGGGAACAGACACGAGAGCTATTTGCCCCTTGTATTTCAAAGGGAGCGCAATAGTGACTTTCCTTAACAGAAAATAACTCTTGCTCGTAGAACCAAAAACTGTATGTGATTCAACTCCATTTAGGACTGGGAAACAAACGCTAGCTCGTCTTACAAGAAACAAATTCTGCTTTTGAGAAAAGAGCACTCTTCTACTCTACTGTGTTTCCTATAGGGCCAGAAGAGTGAGCTTGCTCAGAACAAAAGAACTGTGCTTCCTACACACACGGCCATACCTAGTTCAATACTGCTTAGGAAAGTGACAAGAACAGTAGAACCTCGTCAGTCCAATACACTGTACAAGCTGGGAACAGACGCCAGTGCTATTTGCCCTGTGTATGACAACGGGAGTGCAGTAGTGAATCTTCTTACCAGAAAACACCTCTTGCTCGTAGGACCAGAAACTGCATGTGATTCAACTCCATTTAGGACTCCGAAACAAACGCTAGCTCGCCTTACAAGAAACACACTCTGCTTTTGAGAAAAGAGCACTCTTCTAATCTTCTGTGTTTCCTCTAGGACTCGAACAGTGAGCTTGCTCAGAACAAAAGAACTGTGCTTTCTACACACATGGCAATATCTAGTTCAATTTTGCTTAGGAAACTGACAAGAACAGTAGATCCTCTTCAGTCCAATACACTGTACTTGCTGAGAACAGATGCGAGAGCTATTTGCACTGTGTATGGCAATGGGAGCTGAATAGTGACTTTTCTTACCAGAAAACAACTCTTGTTCGTAGGACCAGAAACTGCATGTGATTCAACTCCATTTAGGACTGTGAAACAAAAGCTGGCTCGCCTTAAAAGAAAATCACTCTGCTTTTGAGAAAAGAGCACTGTTCTACTCTACTGTGTTTCCTATGGTATCCAAACAGTGAGCTTGCTCAGAACAAAAGAACTGTGCTTCCTACACACACGGCCATATCTAGTTCAATTTTGCTTAGTAAATTGACAGGAACAGTAGATCTTTGTCAGTCCAATACACTGTACATGCTGGGAACAGATGCCAGTGCTACTTGCACTGTGTATGGCAATGGGATCGCAATAGTGACTCTTCTTACCAGAAAACAACTCTTGCTCTTAGGACCAGAAAGTGCATGTGATTCAACCCCATTTAGGACTGGGAAACAAACGCTAGCTCTCTTTACATGAAACACACTCTGCTTTTGAGAAAAGAGCACTCTTCTACTCTACTGTGTTTCTATAGCGCCAGAACAGTGAGCTTGCTCAGAACAAAAGAACTGTGCTTCCTACACACACGGGCCATATCTAGTTCAACTCTGCTTAGGAAAATGACAAGAACAGTTGCTCCTCTTCAGTCCAATACACTGTAAATGCTGGGAACATACGTGAGTGCTATTTGCACTGTGTATGACAATGGGAGTGCAATAGTGACTCTTCTTACCAGAAAACACCTCTTGCTTGTAGGACCAGAAACTGCATGTGATTCAACTCCATTTAGGACTCAGAAACAAACGCTAGCTCGCCTTACAAGAAACATACTCTGCCTTTGGGAAAAGAGCACTCTTCTAATCTACTGTGTTTCCTATAGGATCCGAAAAGTGAGCTTGCTCAGAAGAAAAGAACTGTGATTTCTACACACACGGCCATATCTAGTTCAATTTTGCTTAGGAAACTGACAATAACAGTAGATCCTCTTCATTCCAATACACTGTACTTGCTGGGAACAGATGCGAGAGCTATTTGCACTGTGTATGGCAATGGGAGCTCAATAGTGACTTACCTTACCAGAAAACAACTCCTGTTCGTAGGACCAGAAACTGCATGTGATTCAACTCCATTTAGGACTGTGAAACAAAAGGTAGCTCGCCTTACAAGAAAAACACTCTGCTTTTGAGAAAAGAGCACTGTTCTATTCTACTGTGTTTCCTATGGTATCCAAACAGTGAGCTTGCTAAGAACAAAAGAACTGTGCTTCCTACACACATGGGCCATATCTAGTTCAACTCTGCTTAGGAAACTGACAAGAACAGTAGATCCTCTTCAGTCCAACACAATGTACATGCTCGGAACAGACGCCAGTGCTATTTGCCCTATGTATGACAATGGGAGCACAATAGTGACTCTTATTATCAGAAAACAACTCTTGCTCGTACGACCAGAAACTGCATGGGATTCAACTCCATTTCTGACTGGGAAAAAAACAATAGCTCGCCTTACAAGAAACACACTCTGCTTTTGAGAAAAAACCACTCTTCTATCTACTGTGTTTTCTATAGTTCCAGAACAGTGAGCTTGCTCCGAACAAAAGAACTGTGCTTCCTACACACACGGGCCATATCTAGTTCAACTCTGCTAAGAAACTGACCAGAACAGTAGCTCCTCTTCAGTCGAATACACTAATAATGCTGGGAACAGACGTCAGTGCTATTTGCACTGTGTATGACAATGGGAGCACAACAGTGACTCTTCTTATCAGAAAACAACTCTTGCTCATAGGAACAGAAACTGTATGTGACTCAACTCCATTTAGGACTGGGAAACAAACGCTAGCTCGCCTTACAAGAAACACACTGTGCTTTTGAGAAAAGAGCACTCTTCTACTCTACTGTGTTTCCTATGGTTTCCGAACAATGACCTTGCTCAGAATAAAAGAACTGTGCATAGTACAAACACGGGACTATCTAGTTCAACTCTGCTTAGGAAACTGACGAGAACAGTAGCTCCTCTTCAGTCCAATACACTGTACATGCTGGGAACAGAGGCGAGTGCTATTTGCACTGTGTATGGCAATGGGAGCACAATAGTGACTTTCCTTACCAGAAAACAACTCTTGCACATAGGACCAGAAACTGCATGTGATTCAACTCCATTTAGGACTGGGAAACAAACACTAGCTCGCCTTACAAGAAACACACTCTGCTTTTGAGAAAAGAGCACTCTTCTAATCTACTGTGTTTCCTACAGGGCCAGAACTGTGAGATTGCTCAGAACAAAAGAACTGTGCTTCCTAAACTCACGGGCCATATCTCGTTCAACTCTGCTTAGGAAACTGACAAGAACAGTAGATCCTCTTCAGTCGAATACACTGTACATGCTGGGAACAGACGCCAGTGCTATTTCCCCTGTGTATGGCATTGTGAGTGCAATAGTTACTCTTCTTACCAGAAAACAACTCTTGCTCGTAAGAACAGAAACTGCATGTGATACCTCCACTTAGTACTGGGAAACAAACGCTAGCTCGCCTTACAAAAAACACACTCTGCTTTTGAGAAAAGAGCACTCTTCTACTATACTGTGTTTCCTATAGGGCCAGAACAGTGAGCTTGCTCAGAACAAAAGAACTGTGCTTCCTACACACACGGCCATACCTAGTTGATTTCTGCTTAGGAAAGTGACAGGAACAGTAGAACCTCGTCAGTCCAATACACTGTACATGCTGGGAACAGACGCCAGTGCTATTTGCCCTGTGTATGACAACGGGAGTGCAGTAGTGACTCTTCGTACCAGAAAACAACTCTTGCTCGTAGGACCAGAAACTGCATGTGATTCAACTCCATTTAGGACTCCGAAACAAACGCGAGCTCGCCTTACAAGAAACACACTCTGCTTTTGAGAAAAGAGCACTCTTCTAATCTACTGTGTTTCCTATAGAATCCGAACAGTGAGCTTGCTCAGAACAAAAGAACTGTGCTTTCTACACACACGGCCATATCTAGTTCAATTTTGCTTAGGAAACTGACAAGAAATGTAGATCCTCTTCAGTCCAATACACTGTACTTGCTGGGAACAGATGCGAGAGCTATTTGCACTGTGTATGGCAATGGGAGCTCAATAGTGACTTTCCTTACGAGAAAACAACTCTTGTTCGTAGGACCAGAAACTGCATGTGATTCAACTCCATTTAGGACTGTGGAAACAAAAGCTAGCTCGCCTTACAAGAAAAACACTCTGCTTTTGAGAAAAGAGCACTGTTCTACTCTACTGTGTTTCCTATGGTATCCAAACAGTGAGCTTGCTCAGAACAAAAGAACTGTGCTTCCTACACACACGGCCATATCTAGTTCAATTTTGCTTAGTAAACTGACAAGAACAGTAGATCCTCTTCAGTCCAATACACTGTACATGCTGGGAACAAACGCCAGTGCTACTTGCACTGTTTATGGAAATGAAAGCGCAATAGTGACTCTTCTTACCAGAAAACAACTCTTGCTCATAGGACCAGAAACTGCATGTGATTCAACTCCATTTAGGACTGGGAAACAAACGCTAGCTCGCCTTACAAGAAAAACACTCTGCTTTTGAGAAAAGAGCACTGTTCTACTCTACTGTGTTTCCTATGGTATCCAAACAGTGAGCTTGCTCAGAACAAAAGAACTGTGCATCCTACACACATGGGCCATATCTAGTTCAACTCTGCTTAGGAAACTGACAAGAACAGTAGATCCTCTTCAGTCCAATACAATGTACATGCTCGGAACAGACGCCATTGCTATTTGCCCTATTTATGTCAATGAGAGCACAATAGTGACTCTTCTTATCAGAAAACAACTCTTGCTCGTACGACCAGAAACTGCGTGGGATTCAACTCCATTTCTGACTGGGAAAAAAACAATAGCTCGCCTTACAAGAAACACACTCTGCTTTTGAGAAAAAACCACTCTTCTACTCCACTGTGTTTCCTGTAGTTCCAGAACAGTGAGCTTGCTCCGAACAAAGAACTGTGCTTCCTACACACACGGGCCATATCTAGTTCAACTCTGCTTAGGAAACTGACCAGAACAGTAGCTCCTCTTCAATCCAATACACTGTAAATGCTGGGAACAGACGCCAGTGCTATTTGCACTGTGTATGACAATGGGAGCGCAACAGTGACTCTTCTTATCAGAAAACAACTCTTGCTCGTAGAAACAGAAACTGTATGTGACTCAACTCGATTTAGGACTGGGAAACAAATGCTAGCTTGCCTTAAAAGAAACACACTCTGCTTTTGAGAAAAGAGCACTCTTCTAATCTACTGTGTTTCATAAAGGATCCGAACAGTGAGCTTGCTCAGAACAAAAGAACTGTGCTTTCTACACACACGGATATATCTAGTTCAATTTTGCTTAGGAAACTGACAAGAACAGTAGATCCTCTTCTGTCCAATACACTGTACTTGCTGGGAACAGATGTGAGAGCTATTTGCACTGTGTATGGCAATGGGAGCTCAATAGTGACTTTCCTTACCAGAAAACAACTCTTGTTCATAGGACCAGAAACTGCATGTGATTCAACTCCATTTAGGACTGTGAAACAAAAGCTAGCTCGCCTTACAAGAAACACACTCTGCTTTTGAGAAAAGAGCACTGTTCTACTCTACTGTGTTTCCTATGGTATCCAAACAGTGAGATTGCTCAGAACAAAAGAACTGTGCTTCCTACACACACGGGCCATATCTAGTTCAACTCTGCTTAGGAAAATAACAAGAACAGTAGCTCCTCTTCAGTCCAATACACTGTAAATGCTGGGAACAGACGAGAGTGCTATTTGCACTGTGTATGACAATGGGAGTGCAATAGTGACTCTTCTTACCAGAAAACACATTTTGCTCGTAGGACCAGAAACTGCATGTGATTCAACTCCATTTAGGACTCCGAAAAAAACGCGAGCTCGCCTTACAAGAAACACACTCTGCTTTTGAGAAAAGAGCACTCTTCTAATCTACTGTGTTTCCTATGGGATCTGAACAGTGAGCTTGCTCAGAACAAAAGAACTGTACTTTCTACACACACGGCCATATCTAGTTCAATTTTGCTTAGGAAACTGACAAGAATAGTAGATCCTTGTCAGTCCAATACACTGTACATGCTGGGAACAGACGCCAGTGCTATTTGCCCTGTGTATGACAATGGGAGCGTAATAGTGACCCTTCTTACCAGAAAACAACTTTTGCTTATAGGACCAGAAACTGCATTTGATTCAACTCCATTTAGGACTGTGAAACAAACGCTAGCTCGCCTTACAAAAAACACACTCTGCATTTGAGAAAAGAGCACTCTTCTACTCTACTGTGTTTCCTATAGAGTCAGAACAGTGAGCGTGCACAGAACAAAAGAACTGTGCTTCCTACACACGGGCCATATCTAGTTCAATTCTGCTTAGGAAACTGACAAGAACAGTAGATCCTCTTCAGTCCAATACACTGTATGTGCTGGGAACAGACGCCAGTGCTATTTGCCCTGTGTATTACAATGGGAACGCAGTAGTGACTCTTTATACCAGAATACAACTCTTGCTCGTAGGACCAGAAACTGCATGTGATTGAACTCCATTTAGGACTCGGAAACAAAAGCTAGCTCGCCTTACAAGAAAAACAATCTGCTTTGGAGAAAAGAGCACTGTTCTACTCTACTGTGTTTCCTATGGGATCCGAACAGTGAGCTTGCTCAGAACAAAAGAACTGTGCTTCTTACACACACGGCCATATCTAGTTCAACTCTGCTTAGGAAACTGACAGGAACAGTAGATCCTCCTCAGTCCAATACACTGTACATGCTGGTAACAGACGCCAGTGCTCTTTGCCCTGTGTATGACAATGGGAGCGCAGTAGTGACTCTTCTTACCAGAAAACACCTCTTGCTCGTAGGACCAGAAACTGCATGTGATTCAACTCAATTTAGGACTGTGAAACAAAAGCTAGCTCACCTTACAAGAAAAACACTCTGCTTTTGAGAAAAGAGCACTGTTCTACTCTACTATGTTTCCTATGGGATCCGAACAGTGAGCTTGCTCAGAACAAATGAACTGTGCTTCCTACACAAACGGGCCATATCTACCTCAAATCTGCTTAGGAAACTGACAAGAACAGTAGCTCCTCTTCAGTACAATACACTGTACTTGCTGGACGCAGACGCGAGTGCTGTTTGCACTGTGTATGGCAATGGGAGCACAATAGTGACTCTTCTTACCAGAAAATATTTCTTGCTCGTAGGAATAGAAACTTCATGTGATTCAACTCCATTTCTGACTGGGAAACAAACACTAGCTCGCCTTACAAGAAACACACTCTGCTTTTGAGAAAAGAGCAGTCTTCTACGCTACTGTGTTTCCTACGGGGTCCGAACAGTGAGGTTGTTCAGAACAAAAGAACTGTACTTTCTACACACACGGCCATATCTAGTTCAATTTTGCTTCGGAAACTGACAAGAACAGTAGATCCTCGTCAGTCCAATACACTGTACATGCTGGGAACAAACGCCTGTGCTATTTGCCATGTGTATGACAATGGGAGCGCAATAGTGACTCTTTTTACCAGAAAACAACTCTTGCTTATAGGAAAAGAAACTGCATTTGATTCAACTCGATTTAGGACTGGGAAACAAACGCTAGCTCGCCTTACAAAAAACACACTCTGCTTTTGAGGAAAGAGCACTCTTCTACTCTACTGTGTTTCCTATAGTGTCAGAACAGTGAGCTTGCTCAGAACAAAAGAACTGTGCTTCCTAAACACACGGCCATATCTAGTTCAACTCTGCTTAGGAAACTGACAAGAACAGTAGATCCTTTTCAGTCCAATACACTGTACTTGCTTGGAACAGACGCGAGAGCTATTTGCACTGTGTATAGCAATTGGAGCGAAATAGTGACTCTTCTTAGCAGAAAACAACTCTTGCTCATAGGACCAGAAACTGCGTGGAATTCAACTCCATTTAGGACTGGGAAACAAACGCTAACTCGTCTTACAAGAAACACACTCTGCTTTCAGAAAAGAGCACTCTTCTACTCTACTGTGTTTCGTACAGGGCCAGAACTGTGAGCTTGCTCAAAACAAAAGAACTGTGCTTCCAACACACACGGGCGATATCTAGTTCAACTCTGCTTAGGAAACTGACAAGAACAGTAACTCCTCTTCAGTACAAACACTGTACTTGCTAGAAGCAGACGCGAGTACTCTTTGCACTGTGTATGTCAATGGGAGCGCAATAGTGACTCTTCTTACCATAAAACAACTCTTGGTCATAGGAACAGAATCTAAATGTGATTCAACTCCATTTAGGACTGGGAAACAAACGCTAGCTTGCCTTAAAAGAAAAACACTCTGATTTTGAGAAAAGAGCACTATTCTACTCTACTGTGTTTCCTATAGGGACAAAACAGTGAGCTTGCTCAGAACAAAAGAACTGTACTTCCTACACACACGGGCCATATCTAGTACAACTCTGCTTAGGAAACTGACAAGAACAGTAGATCCTCTTCAGTGTAATACAGTGTACATTCTGGGAACAGACGCCAGTGATCTTACCTGTGTATGACAATGGGAGCACAATAGTGACTCTTCTTACCAGAAAAAAACTCTTGCTCTCAGGACCAGAAGCTGCACGTGATTCAATTCCATTTAGGACTGGGAAACAAACGCTAGCTCGCCTTACAAGAAACACACTCTGCTTTTGAGAAAAGAGCACTCTTCAACTCTACTATGTTTCCTATAGGGCCAGAACAGTGAGCTTGCTCAGAACAAAAGAACTGTGCTTCCTACACACACGGGCCATATCTAGTTCAACTCTGCTTACGAAACTGACAAGAACAGTAGCTCCTCTTCAGTCCAATACAGTGTACATGCTGGGAACCGACGCCAGTGCTATTTGCCCTGTGTATGACCATGGGAGCGCAATAGTGACTCTTCTTATCAGAAAACAACTCTTGCTCGAAGGACCAGAAACTGCATGTGACTCAACTCCATTTAGGACTGGGAAACAAACGCTAGCACGCCATAGAAGAAACACACTCTGCTTTTGAGAAAAGAGCACTCTTCTATTCTACTGTTTTTCCTATTTGGTCCAAACAGTGAGCTTGCTCAGAACAAAAGAACTGTGCTTCCTACACACACGGGCCAAATCTAGTTCAACTCTGCTTAGGAAGCTGACAGGAACAGTAGATCCTCTTCAGGCCAATAAACTTTACATGCTGGGAATAGATGCCAGTGCTATTTGCCCTGTCTATGACCATGGGAGCGTAATAATGAATCTTCGTACCAGAAAACAACTCTTGCTCATAGGACCAGAAACTGCATGTGATTCAACTACATTTAGGACTGGGAAACAAACGCTAGCTCGCCTTACAAGAAACACACTCTGCTTTTGAGAAAAAGGCACTCTTCTGCTCTACTGTGTTTCCTATGGGGTCCGAACAGTGAGCTTGCTCAGAACAAAAGAACTGTGCTTCCTACACTCACGGGCCATATCTAGTTCAACTCTGCTTAGGAAACTGACAAGAACAGTAGATCCTCTGAAGTCCAATACACTGTACATGCTGGGAACCGATGCCAGTGCTATTTGCCCTGTGTATGACAATGGGAGCTCAATAGTGACTCTTTTACCAGAAAACAACTCTTGCTGGTAGGACCAGAAACTGCATGTGACTCAACTCCGCTTAGGACTGGGAAACAAACGCTAGCTCGCCCTACAAGAAACACACTCTGCTTTTGAGAAAAGAGCACTCTTCTACTCTGTTTCCTATGGGGTCCGAACAGTGAGCTTGCTCAGAACAAAAGAACTGTGCCTCCTACACACACGGGCCATATCTAGTTCAACACTGCTTAGATAATTGACATGAACAGTAGCTCCTCTTCAGTCCAATAAACTGTCCTTGCTGGGAACAGGCGCGAGTGCTACTTGCGCTGTGTATGGCAAAGGGAGTGCAAAAGTGACTCTTCTTACCAGAAAACAACTCTTGCTCGTAGGACCGGAAACTGCATACGATTCAACTCCATTTAGGACTGGGAAACAAACGCTAGCTCGCCTTACAAGAAACACACTCTGCTTTTGAGAAAAGAGCACTCTTCTACTCTACTGTGTTTCCTATGGTTTCCGAACAGTGAGCTTGCTCAGAACAAAAGAACTGTGCTTCCTACCCACATGGGCCCTATCTAGATCAACTCTGCTTAGGAAACTGACAAGAACAGTATATCCTCCTCAGTCCAATACAATGTACTTGCTGGGAAGAGACACGAGAGCTATTTGCACTGTGTATGGCAATGGGAGCGCAATAGTGACTTTCCTTACCTGAAAACAACTCTTGCTCGTAGGACCAAAAACTGTATGTGACTCAACTCCATTTAGGACTGGGAAACAAACAATAGCTCACCTTACAAGAAACACACTCTGCTTTTGAGAAAAGAGCAGTCTTTTATGCTACTGTGTTTCCTCTGGGGTCCGAACTGTGAGCTTGCTCAGAACAAAAGAACTGTGCTTGCTACACACACGGGCCATATCTATTTCAACACTGCTTAAAAAAATGACAAGAACAGTAGCTCCTCTTCAGTCCAACACACTGTGTTTGCTGGAAGCAGACGCGAGTGCTCTTTGCACTGTGTATGGCAATGGGAGCGCAATAGTGACTCTTCTTACCAGAAAACAACTCTTGCTCATAGGACCAGAAACTGCATGTGATTCAACGCCATTTATTACTGGGAAACAAACGCTAGCTCGCCTTACAAGAAACACACTCTGCTTTTGAGAAAAGAGCACTCTTCAACTCTACTATGTTTCCTATAGGGCCAGAAGAGTGAGCTTGCTCAGAACAAAAGAACTGTGCTTCCTATACACACGGGCCATATCTAGTTCAACTCTGCTTAGGAAACTGACAAGAACAGTAGCTCCTCTTCAGTCCAATACCCTGTACATGCTGGGAACCGACGCCAGTGCTATTTGCCCTGTGTATGACATTGGGAGCACAATAGTGACTCTTCTTACCAGAAAACAACTCTTGCTCGAAGGACCAGAAACAACATGTGACTCAACTCCATTTAGGACTGGGAAACAAACGCTAGCACGCCATAGAAGAAACACACTCTGCTTTTTAGAAAAGAGCACTCTTCTATTGTACTGTTTTTCCTATTTGGTCCAAACAGTGAGCTTGCTCAGAACAAAAGAACTGTGCTTCCTACTCACAGGGCCAAATCTAGTTCAAGTCTGCTTAGGAAACTGACAGGAACAGTAGATCCTCCTCAGGCCAATAAACTTTACATGCTGGGAACAGATGCCAGTGCTATTTGACCTGTCTATGACCATGGGAGCTCAATAGTGAATCTTCGTACCAGAAAACAACTCTTGCTCATAGGACCAGAAAGTGCATGTGATTCAACTACATTTAGGACTGGGAAACAAACGCTAGCTCGCCTTACAAGAAACACACTCTGCTTTTGAGAAAAGGGCACTCTTCTACTCTACTGTGTTTCCTAAGGGGTCCGAACAGTGAGCTTGCTCAGAACAAAAGAACTGTGCTTCCTACACACACAGGCCATATCTAGTTCAACTCTGCTTAGGAAACTGACAAGAACAGTAGATCCTCTGAAGTCCAATACACTGTACATGCTGGAAACCGAGCCAGGGCTATTTGCCCTGTGTATGACATTGGGAGCTCAATAGTGATTCTTTTACCAGAAAACAACTCTTGCTGGTAGGACCAGAAACTGCATGTGACTCAACTCCCCTTAGGACTGGGAAACAAACGCTAGCTCTCCCTACAAGAAACACACTCTGCTTTTGAGAAAAAAGCACTCTTCTACTCTACTGTGTTTCCTATGGGGTCCGAACAGTGAGCTTGCTCAGAACAAAAGAACTGTGCCTCCTACACACACGGGCCATATCTAGTTCAACTCTGCTTAGGAAACTGACAAGAACAGTAGCTCCTCTTCAGTCCAATACACTGTACTGCTGGGAACAGAAGCGAGTGCTATTTGCACTGGGTATGGCAATGGGAGCGCAACAGTGAATCTTCTTACCAGAAAACAACTCTTGCTCGTAGGACCAGAAACTGCATGTGATTCAATTCCATTTAGGACTGGGAAATAAACACTAGCTCGCCTTACAAGAAACACACTCTACTTTTGAGAAAAAGGCACTCTTCTACTCTACTGTGTTCCCTATGGGGTCCGAACAGTGAGCTTGCTCAGAACAAAAGAACTGTGCTTCCTACACACAGGGGCCATATCTAGTTCCACTCTGCTTAGGAAACTGGCAAGAGGAGTAGCTCCTCTTCAGTCCAATACACTGTACTTGCTGGGAACAGACGCGAGTGCTACTTGCACTGTGTATGGCAATGGGAGCGCAATAGTGACTCTTCTTACCAGAAAACAACTCTTGCTCATAGGACCAGAAACTGAATGGGATTCAACTCCATTTAGGACTGGGAAACAAATGCTAGCTCGCCTTACAAGAAACACACTCGGCTTTTGAGAAAAGAGCACTCTTATACTCTTCTGTGTTTCACTTAGGGCCAGAACAGTGAGATTGCTCAGAACAAAAGAACTGTGCTTCCTACACACGGCCATGTCTAGTTCAATTCTGCTTAGGAAACTGACAAGAACTGTAGAACCTCTTCAGTCCAATACACTGTACTTGCTGGGAACAGACGCGAGTGCTATTTGCACTGTGAATGGCAATGGGAGTGAAATAGTGACTGTTCTTACCAGAAAACTGCTCTTGCTCATAGGAATAGAAACTGCATGTGATTCAACTCCACTTCTGACTGGTAAACAAACACTAGCTCGCCTTACAAGAAACACACTCTGCTTTTGAGAAAAGGGCACTCTTCTACTCTACTGTGTTTCCTATGGGGTCCGATCAGTGAGCTTGCTCAGAACAAAAGAAATGTGCTTCCTACACACACGGGCCATATCTAGTTCAACTCTGCTTAGGAAAGTCACAAGAACAGTAGATCCTCTTCAGTCGAATACACTGTACATGCTGGGACCCGACGCCAGTGCTATTTGCCCTGTGTGACAATGGGAGCGCAATAGTGACTCTTTTACCAGAAAACAACTCTTGCTAGTAGGACCAGAAACTGCATGTGACTCAACTCCATTTAGGACTGGGAAACAAACGCTAGCTCACCCTGCAAGAAACACACACTGCTTTTGAGAAAAGAGCACTCTTCTACTCTACTGTGTTCCCTATGGCGTCCGAACAGTGAGCTTGCTCAGAACAAAAGAACTGTGCTTCCTACACACAGGGGCCATACAGAGTTCAACTCTGCTTATGAAACTGACAAGAGCAGTAGCTCCTCTTCAGTCCAATACACTGTACTTGCTGGGAACAGACGCAAGTGCTACTTGCACTGTGTATGGCAATGAGAGCGCAATAGTGACTTTCCATACCAGAAAACAACTCTTGCTCATAGGACCAGAAACTGCATGGGATTCAACTCCATTTAGGACTGGGAAACAAACGCTAGCTCGCCTTACAAGAAACACAGTCTGCTTTTGAGAAAAGAGCACTCTTCTACTTTTCTGTGTTTCACTTAAGGCCAGAACAGTGAGATTGCTCAGAACAAAAGAACTGTGCTTCCTACACACATGGGCCATAACTAGTTCAATTCTTCTTAGGAAACTGACAAGAAGAATAGATTCTCTACAGTCCAATACACTGTACATGCTGAGAACAGACGCGAGTGCTATATACCCTGTGCATGACAGTGGGAGCACAATAGTGACTCTTCTTACCAGAAAACAACTCTTGGTCGTAGGACCCGAAATGCATGTGACTCAACTCCAATTTGGACTGGAAAACAAACGCTAGCTCGCCTTACAAGAAACATAATTTGCTTTTGAGAAAACAGCACTCTTCTACTCTACTGTGTTTCCTATAGGGCCAGACAGTGTGGTTGCTCAGAAAAAAGAACTGTGCTTCCTACACACACGGGCCATATCTAGTTCAACTCTGCTTAGGAAACTGAGAAGAACAGTAGATCCTCTTCAGTCCAATACACTGTACATGCTGGAAACAGACACGAGTTCTATTTGCACTGTGTATGACAATGGGAGCACAACAGGGACTCTTATAACCAGAAAACAACTCTTGCTCGTAGGACCAGAATCTGCATGGGATTCAACTCCATTTCTGACTGGGAAACAAACACTAGCTCGCCTTACAAGAAACACACTCTGCTTTTGAGAAAAGAGCACTCTTCTACTCTACTGTGTTTCCTAAGGGGTCCGATAAGTGAGCTTGCTCAGAATAAAAGAACTGTGCTTCCTACACACACGGGCCATATCTATTTCAACTCTGCTTAGGAAACTGACAAGAACAGTAGCTCCTCTTCATTCCAATTCACTGTACATGCTGGGAACAGACGCCAGTGCTATTTGCCCTGTGTATGACAATGGGAGCGCAATAGTGACTCTTCTTACCAGAAAACAACTCTTGCTGGTAGGACCAGAAACTGCACGTGATGCAACTCCATTTAGGACTGGAAAACAAACGCTAGCTCCCCTGACGAGAACCAAACTCTGCTTTTGAGAAAAGAGCACTCTTCTACTCTACTGTGTTTCCTGTGGTGTCCAAACAGTAACTTGCTCAGAACAAAAGAACTGTGCTTCCTACACACACGGATCATATCTAGTTCAACTCTGCTTAGGAAACTGACAAGAACAGTAGATCCTCTTCAGGCCAATACACTTTACATGCTGGGAACAGACGCCAGTGCTATTTGCCTTGTGTATGACCATGGGAGCACAATAGTGACTCTTCTAACCAGAAAACAACTCTTGCTCATAGGACCAGAAACTGCAAGTGATTCAACTACATTTAGGACTTGGAAACAAACGCTAGCTCGCCTTACAAGAAACACACTCTGCTTTTGAGAAAAGGGCACTCTTCTACTCTACTGTGTTTCCTATGGGGTCCGAACAGTGAGCTTGCTCAGAACAAAAGAACTGTGCTTCCTACACACAGGGGCCATATATACTTCAACTCTGCTTAGGAAACTGACAAGAGCAGTAGCTCCTCTTCAGTCCAATACACTGTACTTGGTGGGAACAGACGCAAGTGCTACTTGCACTGTGTATGGCAATGGGAGCGCAATAGTGACTTTCCTTACCAGAAAACAACTCTTGCTCATAGGACCAGAAACTTCATGGGATTCAACTCCATGTAGGACTGGAAAACAAACGCTAGCTCGCCTTACAAGAAACACACTCGGCTTTTGAGAAAAGAGCACTCTTCTACTCTTCTGTGTTTCCTTTAGGGCCAGAACAGTGAGATTGCTCAGAACAAAAGAACTGTGCTTCCTACACACACGGCCATGTCTAGTTCAATTCTGCTTAGGAAACTGACAAGAACTGTAGATCTTCTTCAGTCCAATACACTGTACTTGCTGGGAACAGACGACAGTGCTATTAGCCCTGTGAATGGCAATGGGAGCGCAATAGTGACTTTCCTTACCAGAAAAAAACTCTTGTTCGTAGGACCAGAAACTGCATGTGATTCAACTCCATTTACAACTGGGAAATAAACGCTAGCTCGCCTTACAAGAAACACACTCTGCTCTTGAGAAAAGAGCGCTCTTCTATTCTACTGTGTTTCCTATGGGGTCCGAACAGTGAGCTTGCTCAGAACAAAAGAACTGTGCTTCTACACACACGGGCCATATCTAGTTCAACTCTTCTTAGGAAACAGACAAGAACAGTAGCTCCTCTTCAGTCCAACACAGTGTACTTGCTGGAAGCAGACGTGAGTGCTCTTTGCACTGTGTATGGCAATGGGAGCGAAATAGTCACTCTTCTTTCCAGAAAACAACTCTTGCTTGAAGGACCAGAAACTGCATGTGACTCAACTCCATTTAGGACTGGGAAACAAACGCTAGCACGCCATAAAAGAAACACACTCTGCTTTTGAGAAAAGAGCACTCTTCTACTCTACTGTTTTTCCTATGGGGTCCAAACAGTGAGCTTGCTCAGAACAAAAGAACTGTGCTTCCTACACACACGAGCCAAATCTAGTTCAACTCTGCTTAGGAAACTGACAGGAACAGTAGATCCTCTTCCGGCCAATACACTTTACATGCTGGGAACAAATGCCAGTGCTGTTTGCCCTGTCTATGACCATGGGAGCGCAATAGTGACTCTTTTTACCAGAAAACAACTCTTGCTCATAGGACCAGAAACTGCATGTGATTCAACTATATTTAGGACTGGGAAACAAACGCTACCTCGCCTTACAAGAAACACACTCTGCTTTTGAGAAAAGGGCACTCTTCTACTCTACTGTGTTTCCTATGTGGTCCGAACAGTGAGCTTGCTCAGAACAAAAGAACTGTGCTTCCTACACACACGGGCCATATCTAGTTCAACTCTGCTTAGGAAAGTGACAAGAACAGTAGATCCTCTTCAGTCGAATACACTGTACATGCTGGGAACCGACGCCAGTGCTATTTGCCCTGTGTATGACAATGGGAGCGCAATAGTGATTCTTTTACCAG
The DNA here is from genome assembly GCF_949786415.1 of Peromyscus eremicus. NCBI lineage: Eukaryota > Metazoa > Chordata > Mammalia > Rodentia > Cricetidae > Peromyscus > Peromyscus eremicus. The sequence goes on along the minus strand of NW_026735548.1, from coordinate 2,187 downwards.
AAAACAACTCTTGCTCATAGGACCAGAAACTGCATGTGACTCAACTCCATTTAGGACTGGGAAACAAACACTAGCTCTCCCTGCAAGAAACACACTCTGCTTTTGAGAAAAGAGCACTCTTCTACTCTACTGTGTTCCCTATGGGGTCCTAACAGTGAGCTTGCTCAGAACAAAAGAACTGTGCCTCCTACACACACGGGCCATATCTAGTTCAACTGTGCTTAGGAAACTGACAAGAACAGTAGCTCCTCTTCAGTCCAATACACTGTACTGCTGGGAACAGAAGCGAGTGCTATTTGCACTGTGTATGGCAATGGGAGCGCAATAGTGACTCTTCTTACCAGAAACCAACTCTTGCTCGTAGGACCAGAAACTGCATGTGATTCAACTCCATTTAGGACTGGGAAATAAACGCTACCTTGCCTTACAAGAAACACACTCTGCTTTTGAGAAAAGGGCACTCCTCTACTCTACTGTGTTCCCTATGGGGTCCGAACAGTGAGCTTGCTCAGAACAAAAGAACTGTGCTTCCTACACACAGGGGCCATATATACTTCAACTCTGCTTGGAAAACTGACAAGAGCAGTAGCTCCTCTTCAGTCCAATACACTGTACTTGCTGGGAACAGACGCGAGTGCTACTTGCATTGTGTATGGCAATGGGAGCGCAATAGTGACTTTCCTTACCAGAAAACAACTCTTGCTCATAGGACCAGAAACTGCATGGGATTCAACTCCATTTAAGACTGGGAAACAAATGCTAGCTCGCCTTACAAGAAACACACTCCGCTTTTGAGAAAAGAGCACTCTTCTACTATTCTGTGTTTCACTTAGGGCCAGAACAGTAAGATTGCTCAGAACAAAAGAACTGTGCTTCCTACACATGGCCATGTCTACTTCAATTCTGCTTAGGAAACTGACAAGAACTGTAGATCCTCTTCAGTCCAATACACTGTACATGCTGGGAACAGACGCGAGTGCTATTTGCACTGTGAATGACAATGGTAGTGAAATAGTGACTGTTCTTACCAGAAAACAGCTCTTGCTCGTAGGAATAGAAAATGCATGTGATTCAACTCCATTTCTGACTGGTAAACAAACACTAGCTCGCCTTACAAGAAACACATTCTGCTTTTGAGAAAAGATCACACTTCTACTCTACTGTGTTTCCTATGGGGTCCGAACTGTGAGCTTGCTCAGAACAAAAGAAATGTGCTTCCTACACACAGGGGCCATAGCTAGTTCAACTCTGCTTAGGAAAGTCACAAGAACAGTAGATCCTCTTCAGTTGAATACACTGTACATGCTGGGAACCGACGCCAGTGCTATTTGCCCTGTGTATGACAATGGGAGCGCAATAGTGACTCTTTTACCAGAAAACAACTCTTGCTCGTAGGACCAGAAACTGCATGTGACTCAACTCCATTTAGGACTGGGAAACAAACGCTAGCTCGCCCTGCAAGAAACACACACTGCTTTTGAGAAAAGAGCACTCTTCTACTCTACTGTGTTCCCTATGGGGTCCTAACAGTGAGCTTGCTCAGAACAAAAGAACTGTGCCTCCTACACACAGGGGCCATATCTAGTTCAACTCTGCTTTGAAAACTGACAAGAACAGTAGCTCCTCTTCAGTCCAATACACTGTACTGCTGGGAACAGAAGCGAGTGCTATTTGCACTGTGTATGGCAATGGGAGCGCAATAGTGACTCTTCTTACCAGAAAACAACTCTTGCTCGTAGGACCAGAAACTGCATGTGATTCAACTCCATTTAGGACTGGGAAATAAACGCTAGCTCGCCTTACAAGAAACACACTCTGCTTTTGAGAAAAGGGCACTCTTCTACTCTACTGTGTTCCCTATGGGGTCCGAACAGTGAGCTTGCTCAGAACAAAAGAACTGGGCTTCCTACACACAGGGGCCATATAGAGTTCAACTCTGCTTAGGAAACTGACAAGAGCAGTAGCTCCTCTTCAGTCCAATACACTGTACTTGCTGGGAACAGACGCGAGTGCTACTTGCACTGTGTATGGCAATGGGAGCGCAATAGTGACTTTCCTTACCAGAAAACAACTCTTGCTCATAGGACCAGAAACTGCATGGGATTCAACTCCATTTAGGACTGGGAAACAAACGCTAGCTCGCCTTACAAGAAACACAGTCTGCTTTTGAGAAAAGAGCACTCTTCT